>NC_056741.1:1881010693-1881135693 GCF_019279795.1 Protopterus annectens
ACTTCTGGCAATACTCAAACCATGCAAATCATGGCAAGATCACTGAATCGCAGCATCTAAATTGGTTAGTTACCCACAGAACTTTACTCTATTGATTTTTATTCTGTTCATTTCTATTTAATGCCTCATTTGTGGGTCACTGACCTTTTGCTGTTCTCGTCTGCCCTTTTGAGCTTTCAGCAAGACTGTTTATCCTTATCATTCTCTCAGCTTGCCTTATCTGTTCCTTCTCCCTTAGTAGTTAGTGACAACCAAGTCTTTTCTAAACATGATCCCAGAGTATGGCACACTATCTCTGCTACTCTTGCATCATTTCAGGTTGCACTTAAACATAAACATAGAGCATACTGAGTTGTCATCTGGATACAAATACAATCAAAATGTGCTATTTTACTAGCCTTCCCCATTAAAATTGCATTTACCTTGTACCTAGCTTGTAAATGTTTCATCTCCCAAGCCCCTGCTTACACTTATCAAGGGTATTAGAACTTGTTAGAGATTTGGGATGCATGGCTAGGCTTAAAAAGGCTCTTGTGGTTGTTAGCCTAGTAAACACCTATGAACCTATAGCTATATCTATCTATCTATCTATATATATATATATATATATATATATATATATATATGTGTGTGTGTGTGTGTGTGTGTGTGTGTGTGTGTGTACGTGTGTGTGTGTGAGTGTATAGCAAGAGGGCAGTATATAGCAGCATCCAGAATATGCTCCAGTCATACTATATTCATCAAAGATGATTTTCTTTGAGTTATGTATAGTTAGGGGATTTAATAGGAAAGCAATCAATACATTTTTTCTCTAAGTTATTTGTAAAAGATGCATTCAATTTCCATTAATCATAACCATTGCACACATTTTTAATATTAACAGTAATAGTTATAAAAATAGTTTTTCTGTGCCTATGCATGTAGATATTAATGGTGTAAAGTCCATTATTAAATCATAAAAGGAAATTAATATTTATCAAAAGTATAGATACAGAAGCAGTTTTTTTTTTAAATCAAAGGAATTTAAAAAGTATTTTTAGAAAAAACAGAGAATAACAATACTCCAAGACTGATGACAAATAAACATAATGGCACTTACCTGTGTAGACAATGCAAATGGCAGTGGATTATATATGGGGCTTTTTATTAAATGTAATCCATCTTAATTGTACTTAATTGTACTTTGGGGTTAGTATGCAGTATAATTACAACAGTGATGCAATAGTTTGTGTCACCAGATGTTTAACAAGTGAAAATTTCTGAATTAGAAATAAAATTAGGATTTTTTTGTATAGAATTGGAGAACATGTACAAGCTATACAAAAGATGGAAATAGTGCTCCATTTAAACATAATTCAAACTGCATGATAGTGCTCCATTTAAACATAAATCAAATTGTATAATGTTTCTAAAATGTGCTTTTTGATTGATAGTATTAATAAAACGTATAGAAAAGGATGATTTAAATGATAGACTTAAATTAATGAACTGCATCGGTAACTTTTATTAGCATTTCGTTTATTTGACATTGTTATCATAAAGAACCACATAAAATCATTCAAAAAACAACCTGCTCACCAGTCCAGTGGACATCAAAAACAGCTGGAATTAATACTTCCAGCAGCTTCTTAATGAAGAAAACCCCACAAAAGCTATACTGTCCCAGTCACAGCCTACGATGAAAGAAGCAGAGGAGCTCACTCTACAAGAAGTAAGAACAGCACTAAGGAAAATGAAATCAGGTAAAACAACATGCTTAGATGAGGTCATGGCAGACTTGATCAAGCTATTGGGTGAGTTAAGGGAGAAATGGCTCCTGAGGGTACTAATAGCAGTATGGGGAGAGTGGAATATCCCAAATTACTGGATGATAAGCATATTAGTGCCAGTGTACAAAATCAAAGGGGTCATTCACAACTGTGAGCGGTATAAAGGTATCATACTGCATGAACATTCTGGCTATGTATCACCTAAGCAAGGAGATAGTTTGTTCTCAAAGAAGGGTTCATACTGACAGTGGGCGTGTACAGGTATCAGCTCTAAGTGCACTGATGTCCATAATGATAATGAACTGCATTAGTAAACAGGTTGGTGGGAAAAGATCAAAAAACTCTTGTATGCAGATGATGTAGCACAGAGATTCAGCAAAGGATAGAGGAACGGAATGCAAAACTGAAGGCACATGGGATGAACCTGAGTATTGATAAGACATTTGTAATGGCAGAAAATGGGGAACATCAGATGAAGCTGAGAACTGAGATGGAGAGGAAAACAGTGGAAGAAGGTAACAATTTCAAATATCTGGGAGGTGTGATTGAGGATAAGGGAAGTTTGAGCAAGGAGGCAGAATCAGAGGGACCGCAGCCAGCTGGCACAAAGTGTCAGGGATAGTGTGTGACAGACGAATTCCACAAAAGCTGCAAAGTAAGGTGCACAAAACAGTGGTATGACCAGTACTACTGTATGGTACAGAAACCTGGGCAGTCAAGGCAAAGCAACCGTGGAAGATAGAGGTGATGGAGATGAAGTGCCTGAAATGAAGTGCCTGAAAAGGGTGACAAGATGCACCCTGTGGGACAGAAGAAGAAATGAGGCCATCATAGAAGAAGCATAAGAAGCTCCCATTACAGACGATGTCAAAGAGAACAAATTAGTGTAATTTGGGCACATGTGCACATACTTCTCACCTTTTTCTGATTTCCCAGGTATGTCCCTGATTTTGAGACACATTTTAGCTCTGATCTTTTTAATTGCTCTTAAAATTTGTGACTTTTGGAGAATAATGGTGAATTATACTTTATTTTTGAGTTATATGTATAAAACATCCTGTTGTTCTGTCAATGTGTTATGTTAATAGAATTAATATTTTAAAAGAGTCTCTGGCTGTCCCTGATGATTTCTGGATTTGTGCAAGATTCTGTTGAGATTTGTCCCTGATTGGTTGAGAGCTATGCATGTGCAGGAAAGCAGCAGACAATCTGATGAAGGAGATTTGGGACAGACAGTAAAAAACAAGAAGAAACAAGGGTGTCCAGCAAAGAGATGGATGGCTTATGTGAGAGAAGATCTGTAACGGTCAAGCATGACTGTTGAGAAAGGTAGGAAAGTGGTATGGAATCAAGAGACATGGCAACAGTTGCTGCGACACCATGATCGCATGTAGAAAATGAGAAAAAAAGAGGTGGATGATGATAATTGATAATTGTTGTCTGCTAGGTGGGATATAATTACTATTTACTATGTTGCAATTGTTTTATAGAAATTTTAAAATGTTTTACATGATACCATTGGTACAAGACATTTTAGACATTCTCACTCATTTGCTCTCATAAGAGTGACAGCTGACTCTTAGCGTGACCCCACAGATTACTACTGCCCATGGAAGTAGCTGGCCATGTCGTTCTTCCATAAGACACAAGCAAACACTCATACCTATGAACAATTTAGAGTCCCCAATCCAGCTTATGACATTTCTTTGAAGTTCTAGTCACATGATTAATCACATGATGCATTTTAATAGAGCATTTAAAGCAAGTTTTGTATGTTTATATTATTTTCTTGAAGATCTTAATATAAGAGAAAGAAAGCATTCATAGGTTCATAGGTTGGTACTAGGCTATCGGCCCCAGGGCCTATGCAAGCCTAGCCATAACAATTCCCTGGATATTACTTCCCACAATATTTACTTCTCTGGACCCCTGTCTAGCAGGGCGACTGACATGATCCCTGGGGTGAATTTCCTATCTTCCATCCAATCATCAAGGTTTATTTTGAAAAGGGCCAATGAGGTGCTTTGCTTGACATGTATGGGCAGTCTATTCCAGAGTATGGGGAGTCTCTGTGTCAGGGACCTATCCCTCCAGCATGTTTTGTTCATTGTGATGACAAGGATTAGATCCCTGGAGCATGTGGCTCTGAGGGATTTGGATTTCTTTAAGTGGAGCATGTCCAACAGCTCAGGGTTTGACATAGCCTTGTATGTTAAGCAGAGATTGCCTCTGAGTAGATGATATGCCACAGAGTATAGCTGGAGTTTTTTTAGATGGTCAGCATATGGCATCTGCTTTAGGCCTGTGATTGTTTTAGTGAGGTATTTCTGTGGCCTTTCCAGCTGTTGCAGATGTCTTGTGAGGTACATACCAAACGGGGCATTATACTCTATAATGGGTCTAATAAGGGATGAGTACAGTGGGGCAATGACCTCCTTTTTTCTGGATGAAAAGCCCTCAGTGATGAGGTGTGCCACATAGAAGGCTTTCCTGACTGTTGTGGTGATGTGGTTATCGAAAGTGAGACCACTGTCCACCTGTGTCCCTAAGTCTTTCATCACACTTTCAGTGTTTAGTGTCCTGCCACCTATGTGGTAATTCATGGGTACATGCTTTTTTCCAAAGGGGATAACTATAGATTTCTTGGCATTAAGCTTGAGCCCATGGCTCTGGCACCAGGCATCTGTTTCTGTAAGGTCCTTTTGTAGAATATCCACATAATTTGGGGATTCAATAATGGCTCCCAGTTTGCAGTCATCTGCGAACTTTTTTAGCCAGAGTCCCTTAGTGTTGGCCTGTACTTCAGAGAAGTAGATGCCAAACAAGAGTGGTCCCAGGACTGAACCCTGAGGTACTCCAGTTGTCACTTGTCTGGAGCTGGATTTGTAGTCGGCTACTTTTACAGTCTGAGTTCTGTCAGTAAGCCAGTTGGCAACCCATCGAGTGACGTAGGGATTTATGCCCAGCTTAGTAAGGTTATCTATGATTCCAGAGTGGAGGATGGTGTCGAAGGCCTTGGCGAAGTCCAGATAGGCTGTGTGTACTGCCTTACCCTCGTCCACAGCTCTGGAGACTGATTTGAAGAAGTCAGTCAGATTCACGAGACAAGATCGGCCCTTCACAAGCCCAAACTGGGTGGGGTCCAGTGTTTGAAGGTTGCCAATGTCTTTGTTTATAAGTTCCATGATAATGTGTCCCATGCCCTGGCAGATCAGGCTTGTCAGACTGATGTGACGGTAGTTCCCGGGATCCAAGGTGGATCTCCCCTTGTGGAGTGGGATAACTGTAGATGTGTGCCACTCAGTGGGCACGAAGCCTGAGGTGAGGCTATGATTAAACATGACACTTAGATGAGGTGCCAGTTCATTTTGTAGTTCATGTAGTACACAGCCTGGGATGTCATCTGGACCCATGGATGTTGTATTCTTAGCTTTGGAGAGTGGAGTTTCTACCTGCGTGGACGTGATTACCGGAATTTGGCAATATTTTGGTATTGAGATGGGCCCTTTAAGGGGTGATAAGTGGGTGAAGTTGGCACTAAATCGATCTGCCAGGATATTGACAATATCCTTGGGATCAGTATATTTAATGCCATTCTGTTGTAGCTCAGAGCAGATCTGAGCATTGCCATTTAGATTCTTGACATAACTATAGAATACCTTGTGGTTGTCTTTGAAATCTTTGGCAATTTTATTTTTGTAACTAGCTTTTGAGGATTTTATGAGGGATCTCAGCTTCTTACTGAGGCTAGTGAGAGAGTTTTTTGCATCCTGGGATTTTCCTCTTTTCTGCAACAGTTTATTTCTTCTGTTGTATACTTTGTTTATAGCAGGGGACCACCATATTGGCTTCCTTTTTTTGGAGAAGAGCATCTTGGTTCTATTTGGGATGGCACGATTCATGCATGAGTGGATGTGCTCGTACAGTGCCTTAGTGTAGGATTCTGCAGCCGAACTTTCAGATCCCGTCTGCATGAGTGTCGTGAAGTTTGTCACTTCTGACTTCAGTAGCATGAAGTTGGCTTTGGAGAAGTTTTTTAAGGAGGTTTCCTTACTGGGGGTGGGGGTGGGATGTGGATGTCAAGGGTGATTTGCTTATGGTCAGACCTGACCAATGAGGGGGTGACCACTGGTGTGGAGCATCTATCTCTCATGTTGGTAATGACCAGGTCTAGGATACTGGAGCCCCTGGTGGGACAATGGATTAGTTGATCCAGGGCATTGGAATTTATGAATTCCAAGAACCGTTGGGAAAAGGAGTTAGTACCCGAGTAGTTTTCCCAGTTAATGGCAGGGTAGTCGAAATCACCCAGTATTAGGGTGTTTGGTTGTATTTTAATATTTTCAACTCTTACACTAAATGTATGCCATAGTTTGATGTGAGTGTTGCTTCAATTTTATTTTGGGAAAAAGAGTTTTTCAAAGTGCAAGAAACCCTACACTACCACAGGACAAAAAGGCATTATCATTCAAGAGCTTCACAATTTATGTACTTTAATATTTAGTTTACACAGTTTCAAACTAATGTGATAAACTGAAAAGCACGGTTTTGAGAAAAGTTACATTTGGGCTTCTCAGGTTAATAGTCTATTAACTGCATACATACAAGATTTTTGTGTGCAAGCATGAGTGTGTCTGTGTGCTTATGTGCTTATCTATCAATAAATAGATATAGAGGGATAGAAACAATGACAGAGAGAGAGAGAGACAGATAGATACAAATATAACTATAGCTACAACTGCAGCTAGAACTGTACCTGTAATGAACTACAGTAAGCTGAACAGGTCCTAAAATTTAATAACAGCAGAATGTTGAAGTGCACTGGATATGTAACCAGACAGTATTATGCTTTTTCAGTCATATAACCGATTTATGCTTTTGTATTCTATTTGCAGCAAGACAGAGGTTATATTTACGCAACAAAACAAGGTTGTTTAGCTATTCCTGTGAATAAGGCTGTATTAACAACTTATTTATTGTAGCTATGCTACCCTGTGACTAGAGATTTGCACTGAAGCCATAAACACATTTATAGCTTAATGTGATTTATTTGACTCTAGGCTCAACAGGATTCCCATTCAGTTTATTACTTTTCCCATCTGGTAACTCCTAGGGAATGTTTAATGGAATGTCATAGTTAGGAGCATTATTGCTCCAATCCTTAGAAGCTATAATTTAATTGGAAACATTAGTTATTGCTCAACTTTTCTGCAGTTCATTATTTCTGCATCAATAAGTTTAATATTTTTATAATTTCAAAAGTAAAAGTAACTTTAAAAAAATTAGAAATCATGTACAGCACTGTTACAATATTTTCCATTTATCTGTTTTTCATTTATGTGTACAGCCATGCAGTGAATGCCCTCTTCCATCTAACAGAATACAATGCTAGCACATGTTTTCATAACTAATAACATGTGAAATGTCTTGTTTTTCTATAAATTTAAACAGATTTTCAAGCTCAATAAAATGAACAGCCATATTCTGATTTATTTTGAAAATGTATGTGAAGTATTTCAGTGTTTAATTTTAAAGTATTTACATGCTACACTAATTATTCATGCACACACACACACACACACACACACATATATATAAATATATATATATATATAAATATATATATATATATAAATATATATATATATATATATATATATATATATATATATATATATATATATGAAGTCATACATGCAAATTGATTTCAGAGACACTCAGATAAATAAACATAAATACAATCTAAGACATACTCACCATTATGTTCTATAGACAACTGTAGAGGTATAACTATGTTGTCCCTAAAATGACGAAGTGTGCTAGCAGAGAAAACATTGTCTGATTGTTCCAGATGGTGAGTAAGTATTAGGGTAAGTACTTTGAATGCTCCACTGTTAAGGATACTGTACTAGACTTTCTAAATCTGACTTTCTTCTCATAATAAGATAAAAAAAAAATGATACAAAATTTTTCACAGAATGAATATTGATCTTACTAGGAGACACAACTGATATCTCCTCTTTTGCTGACCTTTCAAATAAAGTATTGATTAAATGAGGTATACAGACGAAAAATATGCTAACTTTCTCAGTAACCACTAAACTAGATACATTTGCCACAAGTCTCAACTCTCTTACCTCACCTTTATAATCTCTCTGCTGGAAATGGCAAAAATACTTAAACCAAAAAAAAAAAAATGCGACACCTATCTGACCTTAGCACTTTTCAATATGGTTTTAAGTTTATTCACTGTTCATCTTCACCTTATCACTAATGTCTGGGATGCAAGATTTATCAAGCTCAAGAAAGTTTAGTCTATCCAATCACCATCATTTAAACACTAAAAAATCTCTGATACCATAAAGTCTCTATGGAAATGTAATAGCAGCTATCTTTGCTCATACTAGGGCAGACTTACAGCTGAGCAAAATGGTATCATAGAGGATACTGTAGTCTGAAACACTAGGATACTACAAAACTGGTTAATGTTACTAGAGATATAGAATGTGCAGTAACTCAATCTGTAACAGTATAAGCAGAGCCTACACTAAATATGTTTTACAATGAAAAGCTGAATGTGTCATGCATTGCATTGTCAGTGGTTCTAAGGCTGCAGAATCTTTAACTTGTGGATTAATGTAGAACAGCATAGCTTGCTGCATTTTAGTGTTAAAACTAAGTGTCCTATTCTCAGGTATAGTTAATCTCACTTTACTAACTTTACTCTGAATAAGGGCATTATGTATGTCTGTATGCAGCTGAAAGGGTACCCATACTCATATTGATAACCACCATATATTGTCTTATAAAGCCTTACACTTCAGGAACTCTATACAACAGTAATACCTTTAAAAAAACAGTATGAAAACAAGAAACGGTGGTCCTAAAAGTAACAGCTCATAACTTGATGCATTATCATCAAAGAGCTATTGTATTTCTTCAAGCAGGTTATGTCTAATTTAATAAAACCACAACAACAAATCATTGTAACTTCCTGAAAGAAGCTCAGAACTTTGTAACATAATAATAATAATAATAATAATAATAATAATAATAATAGTACTTTATACCATGCTTACTTCTTCATACATGGCTATTTTAGTTAAAAAATGTTAATTCTGAGCAATTTACCATAATTTCGTAAAGGCAGAGAATGCTTCCTAATTAAATAAATGTAATTTGAGCAATGTAGAGCCAAAGTTTGGGAAAATACAAGATAATCTGAAGAAAACTAGTTTTGTATTAAATAATGCAACTAAAAATAAATTTAACTACTGGCACACCTGTAGGATGCTGCAAAAGCCTTTGACAAAGATTTTTTTTCTTGTAAAAACATTGTCTGGGATTCAAAAACATTACTATGAGCAGTAACCCATTTTACTGCTGGGAGTAGGCATTTCTGCCTCAAAGGCAGCCCTGCTGAAGTGCTTTACCTCAAAGTAGCATAACATCATGGGAGAGTCTCTCTTTTTCTCTCTGCACTATTGCAAATGCTAAAGAGAGTGGTATATGTTAATTAGCCATGTGCTCTCCTCTAGAAATGCCTATGGTAAGTGATTTACAAAGTTAAGTGTTTCATAGAACCATTCAGATGTGTAAATCCTTACCATCAGCTGATTTTTACCCCTGGATTGCTCATGTTCACCCATTATTTTATATCATGCCAAAGATAACTGCTGGGTAGTTAGTGTGCAGGTATTCCTTCATTTGTGTGTGCGTGTGTCTGCCTGGGTGGTCAAAGTAGGTAGAGTTGAGAGGTATGTGAGCCTGCACCCTTACTCTCCCCCTCTCTCTTTCTCTCTCTATCACACACACACACACACACACACACACACACACACACACACACACACACACACACACACACACACACACTCACTCACTCTTTATACATCAAAGACCACCCTCACCTGATCAGAGTCATTCACACACAGACAAATTCAACTGTCCAAAAATGCACACCTACCCAACCTAGCTATTCAGGTTCTAGGGAAACATCAGGAGAATGGAGATAAAAGCTCAAAAAAATCTGTATAGCAATCCAGGGGTAAAGATTAGAGTAAGTGGAGGAATATCTTTGAGAGCTAAATTTGAAAGAGACAGGAGACAAGGTCTACTGAGATATTTTTATGGGTAATGAAAAAGTTAGTTCAAAAAATGAGGATGCTTGTGAATGGATGGTTTGGATGGGGGGAAAGTATAGTTGAATTAATATGGTTGCTAATGACTGTATGATACATCTGGGAGATGTAAGCTGGATGCTAACCCAGCTGGAAACTTATCATAGATTTGGAGATGAAACACGAAAAATTGATCATCTGTAAGAAATCCCTGGTATTCAGAATCAAAAATGAGGAGAAGGGACACTCAAAAGTAGATGAAAAATATTTTGGGGTATGAGTGTTCCTCACAATGGAAGAGATTAAGAAAAGTAGTTGGGAAGAACCAAATGAGAAAATGCAAGGCATGCTGGACACATAAATGAGAAAATAGCTATATTATGGGGAGAGAATTGATGTAGTTACTTCAATGACACTGCTGTTACCTGTGTATCTTCTAAAACATATTCCAGAGATGGAAAAACAGAAGTGTTTGGTAGATATGCAGATGGTACTTGAAAGGGGGAGCCAGTCATTTGGTTGACAGCACTATTATCGGATGCTGAACAATCAAAGAAAAGTGAGTGAAAATCTCCACTGACAGTTTTTTCCCATTTTTTTTTTGCAACATCAGAGTAGATACATTTAAATTTAGAGATGTGGGAGTATCCCCCTTCTTAGGGAATGCTGGGGTCAAGTGTAGCTTCAAAGTCAGCAAAACTTGTTTCACTGATTATTTTTTTATCATTCAAAACTGAATAATAGTGCAATAAACTGATATGTATAAAAAAAGTAAAAATGGGAAGTATAGATTAAGAATAAGCAGGAATTCATGAATATGAGGAATACCAAATTTGAAAAATATGCTTTAGCAATGACTGAAACACAACACATAAGGGGAAAGATAAAAAAATGTGCTGAGAATACTGTAGGAAGATGAAGAAGACATAAGTACAGATAAAATATTGCAGAGGGTGGAAAATTCAGTAAGTCTGATTTGTTCATGCCTGATCAGGGTAATAAAAACAAGTGTCAGAGAACAAGAGAGCAAGGTACCTGGAAACAAAGTGACAAAAGAAAATATTTGGAGGAAAATTGAAGGAGTAGGGCAAAAAGGGATTAATATACAAAACTGATTTGAAAATGCAGGGTGAAGCTAAGGTGTTTAAAAAGTTAAATGAGGTGCTGGATGAGGTACTTGTGGGTAATGAATGCTGGCTTTATTTCAGAGTGCAGGACTAGGGTGCTATAAAAGGGAAAGAGAAAGAGTAGAGTAAAAGGCATAGGTCTTACCAGGAAGGATGAATGAATAATGAAGAAATAAAAGGTAGAATCGTGTTAATATGCAATGATATGGGGACAAGAGAGGTTGGTTAGATGAAGATGAGCCAAGGAAAGTGAAATATGTCTGACATATGAAATATGACAGGAACGTGAAATACTTCTGACACTTAAAATATGGCAGGAAAGTGAAATACATCTGACACGTGGAATATGGCAGGAAAGTGAAATACATCTGACACATGAAATATGGCAGGAAAGTGAAATACTTCTGACACAAAATATGGCAGGAAAGTGAAATAAATCTGACACGTGAAATATGGCAGGAAAGTGAAATACATCTGACTCATGAAATATGGCAGGAATGTGAAATGCATCTGACACATGAAATATGGCAGGAATGTGAAATACATCTGACACATGAAATATGGCAAGAATGTGAAATACATCTGACACATGGAACATGGCAGGAATCTGGAATACATCAGACACATGGAATATGGCAGGAATGTGAAATACATCTGATGGCAGGAAAATGAAATACTTCTGACACTTAAAACATGGCAGGAAAGTAAAATACATATGAAATATAGCAGGAAAGTGAAATACAGCTGACACATGAAATATGGCAGGAAAGTGAAATACATCTGACTCATGAAACATGGCAGGAATGTGAAATACATCTGACTCATGAAGTATGGCAGGAAAATGAAATACTTCTGACGCTTAAAACATGGCAGGAAAGTGAAATACATATGAAATTTGGCAGGAAAGTGAAATACATTTGACACATGAAATATGGCAGGAATGTGAAATACATCTGACACATGAAAAATGGCAGGAATGTGAAATACATCTGACACATGGAATATGGCAGGAGAGTGAAATATAAATCCGTCTGATGAGCTATGGCAGGAAAATGAAATACATCTGACACATGAAATATGGCAGGAATATGAAATACATCTGACACGTGAAATATGGCAGGAATGTGAAATACATCTGACACATGGAATATGGCAGGAATGTGAAATACATCTGACACATGAAATATGGCAGGAAAGTGAATTACATATGAAATATGGCAGGAAAGTGAAATACATCTGACACGTGAAATATGGCAGGAATGTGAAATACATCTGACACATGGAATATGGCAGGAATGTGAAATACATCTGACTCATGAAATATGGCAGGAAAGTGAAATACTTCTGACACTTAAAACATGGCAGGAAAGTGAAATACATATGACATATGGCAGGAAAGTGAAATACATCTGACACATGAAATATGGCAGGAAAGTGAAATACATCTGACTCATGAAATATGGCAGGAAAGTGAAATACATCTGACACATGAAATATGGCAGGGATGTGAAATACATCTGACACATGAAATATGGCAGGAAAGTGAAATACATCTGACACATGAAATATGGCAGGAATGTGAAATACATCTGACACATGAAATATGGCAGGAAAGTGAAATACATCTGACACGTGAAATATGGCAGGAATGTGAAATACATCTGACACATGGAATATGGCAGGAGAGTGAAATATAAATCCATCTGATGAGCTATGGCAGGAAAGTGAAATACATCTGACACATGAAATATGGCAGGGAAGTGAAATACATCTTACTCATGAAATATGGTAGGAAAGTGAAATACATCTGACACATGAAATATGGCAGGAATGTGACATACATCTGACACATGGAATATGGCAGGAATGTGAAATGCATCTGACACATGGAATATGGCAGGAAAGCGAAATACATCTGACACATGAAATATGGCAGGAAAGTGAAATACATCTGACACATGGAATATGGCAGGAGAGTGAAATATAAATCCGTCTGATGAGCTATGGCAGGAAAATGAAATACATCTGACACATGAAATATGGCAGGAATATGAAATACATCTGACACATGAAATATGGCAGGAATGTGAAATACATCTGACACATGGAATATGGCAGGAATGTGAAATACATCTGACACATGAAATATGGCAGGAAAGTGAATTACATATGAAATATGGCAGGAAAGTGAAATACATCTGACACGTGAAATATGGCAGGAATGTGAAATACATCTGACACATGGAATATGGCAGGAATGTGAAATACATCTGACTCATGAAATATGGCAGGAAAGTGAAATACTTCTGACACTTAAAACATGGCAGGAAAGTGAAATACATATGACATATGGCAGGAAAGTGAAATACATCTGACACATGAAATATGGCAGGAAAGTGAAATACATCTGACTCATGAAATATGGCAGGAAAGTGAAATACATCTGACACATGAAATATGGCAGGAATGTGAAATACATCTGACACATGAAATATGGCAGGAAAGTGAAATACATCTGACACGTGAAATATGGCAGGAATGTGAAATACATCTGACACATGGAATATGGCAGGAGAGTGAAATATAAATCCATCTGATGAGCTATGGCAGGAAAGTGAAATACATCTGACACATGAAATATGGCAGGGAAGTGAAATACATCTTACTCATGAAATATGGTAGGAAAGTGAAATACATCTGACACATGAAATATGGCAGGAATGTGACATACATCTGACACATGGAATATGGCAGGAATGTGAAATGCATCTGACACATGGAATATGGCAGGAAAGCGAAATACATCTGACACATGAAATATGGCAGGAAAGTGAAATACATCTGACACATGGAATATGGCAGGAATGTGAAATACATCTGACACATGAAATATGGCAGGAATGTGAAATACATCTGACACATGGAATATGGCAGGAATGTGAAATGCATCTGACACATGGAATATGGCAAGAAAGTGAAATACATCTGACACATGAAATATGGCAGGAATGTGAAATATATCTGACACATGGAATATGGCAGGAATGTGAAATACATCTGACACATGAAATATGGCAGGAAAGTGAAATGCATCTGACACGTGAAATATGGCAGGAATGTGAAATACATCTGACACATGGAATATGGCAGGAGAGTGAAATATAAATCCGTCTGATGAGCTATGGCAGGGAAATGAAATACATCTGACGTGAAATATGGCAGGAAAGTGAAATATAAATACATCTGGCAGATGAAATATGGCAGGAAAGTGTAATACATCTGACATGAAATATGGCAGGAGAAAGAAATACATCTAATAAATGAAATTTGGCAGGAAACATGAATGGTATGTTTTTGTCTAAAAGTAAGGGGCCCAGTCAGGATTGTACAACTTAGACTGGTACACTGGTACTGCAAAACTCCTAAAATATTAACTGTGGTGAAAGAGTGGAATCTTGCCATCAACTAGAGATGTGCAGGGAAAGAAAGCAGGAAATCTCTGTGTGTTGTGATTTTGTAAGGTGCTGTAAGATGAATGAAAGATAGAAAATCCTTAGATACTTTGACCATTCTGACACCAGCAGAAAAAGAGGGAATGGAAATGGAAAGAATAAAGGGAATTAGTGTTAATGCCTGGATGGTAAGAAATAACTAAAAGATGGAGACAAAAAAATGAAGAAAAAAAAAAAAAAAAAATAAGAAGTTCAGGAGCTTGGTCATACATTTAATATAAGGAGATACCTGACTGGCTTGGAAAAGAGAGATGAGTGCCAAATGGAAAGTGGGAAAGGAGGGAAAAAATGATTGGAGAGAGAGAGAGAGGGAAAATCTTACATTGGCTACAATATGTGATTAGTTAGGTATGAGAGATGGCAAGTCACAGTGAGACAGACATATTGAAATATAAATGTATAGAAATGGTGAGGGGAAGGGACAGTTTAAGGAAATATGAAAATGGGGCCTGTTTTGAACAAGAAGGGAGTGCAGTGAGTATGACATGAAATGTGACAGAAAATATGAACATTTTTCCTGTTCCCTGTAACACTAACTTAGGGAAGAAGAGGGTCATAATATGTTAGTCTGCAATGCAGCTCCTGTTTAGAGAAATTCACACTTTTTTGTAAGTGTTTAAATATTTCTGGGAAGTGTTAATGCTTTTGGATTATAAATGGATTGTGAACATTAATTGTATAAAAGGAAATAAAATATGATATAAAGTAAAGCAAGAATAATTTTGAAGAAGTTACTCTGTAAGCCAAGTACAAAGTCAAACATGCATTTTATAATTATCCCACATATACTACATGTTTTATAAATAGTCATAGTATCACAGAGCCTATATCTATCTTAGGTTATTCCTTCACTGTCACCCATAGGTCACTTTAAACAAATGACTGATCTGCTGAGCAGACTTTATTTGGCATGGCATAATACTGTGGGTATCCACAAATAATTAGTTCCACTAGAAAAGGTTGAATAATATGTCAGCAAGAAAGCCAGTCCCCAAATACAAATAACGAAGAACCCAACACAACAAAATATTAATCTGTAAGCCCCCACATCTCCATGTCGGGTTATCAAGTCCTCCCACCTCCTGAGCTTATGTTGCAGAGCACAAAGAAGGCAAACATCTCTAAACACAAAGGACTCGTTGTCAATGCACATACAGAAACTGCACTGGTAGTGATTTCCTGTAGAAAACAGTTATCTGGGTTTGGTACATCAGGGACCTGAAGTTTGCTCACACAATGCTAAAGGAGTTTGGTCTCAAAAGAGAATTGTGGAAGCACCTAAATACATTTAAAAAAAAATCTAAACTTGAAAGAAGGATTTGTCTCCCTCACCTGTCCATTTAGTTTTTATCAGCACAAATTCAAAATGCTGGACATATCACTGGACTTGATCTTCACCTACCATTCATAAATCATTAACTAGTTATCATTAATATAATCATTAATATAATATTCAAGTGACTGGTTACAGCAAAAAGGGAATGCCTTCATCATTCCAGTTTAATTGTAATGGTTTTCTCACCTCCATCATCAGATGATAATGTACACCGCAGAAAAAAAGGGATTAAGTCTTTATAGAGAAAATCTTAACTTTTTTTTCCTTAATAAAGTGCCGTGTCATTTTTGTCATCTATCTACCACTTCATTTAAGTCTAATCAGAAGAGCCAGAATGACTACAGTTGATTTTTGGGCTTATATTTGACCAGCTTCCCAAAAATGTTTGATTTTACTAATTAACACAGTATTTAAAGAAAATGAAACAGACCCCTACATTGTCTGATGTGAGAAATGGGACAGAAAACTAGATGCATGTCTGGTTGAAAATTAATTATTCATTAATTATTCTTTCTCCACTTAATGATTTATTCACAGTCTTCTTTTAACTATTGTTGTATTTCAGATGTAGTTTAATTTAAATATTTCTTTTTCTTGGAGCTATAGAAGCTGTAGACTAGGGCAAAAAACAAGCCATGTGCTTCATTATGAAAAGCAAAGAGGATTAACTCCTTTTAATTTCTGGGGTATTTTCATCTAGCATTTTATTTAAGGTCAGAAAAACAGATCAAGATTTTCTTCAAACTTACCATTAAAGACAGTTGTGTGAGTATTTCTACCTTTTTTGTGTTTGTAGTTTATACACTTCTGGCAAGAAAACAGGAGTAAAAAGAAGAAATCTGTCTATGTTATTTTAAATTAAATGTCAAATTGTATTGTATTTTACAAGTTAGTTAATTAATTTTAAAACCTCTTTCATTGATGCCAAAGGGCTTAACTTATTCTGGATTGTGAGGGGAACTGGAATCTAGCCTTTTTATTTAAGGTCAGGAAAACCACTCAAGGTTTTCTTGTGAGAACTTACAGAAGAGGCTTTTTTGTCATTTGGTCTGTAGTTTGTACACTTACACATTTTTTCATTCCTTTTTGTTGTAGTATCATTTTATTCAGTGGCGGCTGGTGACTTCAAATCAAAGGGGGGCTGCAGGAGACTGCTGAATGGGTGGAGTCAATGGGAACGGGTGTGGCCAACTAGAAAGGGGAGGAGCTATGCTCAAAACCACAAAAACTAACTTTAATTAAATACGCTGCCCTGGGTGCCAAACCATCATTATGAGAGTCCAATCACGACAAAAATAAGTGTAGAAGAATAAAAATATTTCAATGCATTGGCTGCACAACAGCTTACGTAACATCTAGATGGAAACAAAAGGTTGTGAGGCATGAAAAAATAAATTACTTTTTAAATACATTACTGGAATGCCAGTCAAAATCAAGTATAAGAAAAACAAGCAGCACTCAACTCAAACCACTTCTCCTTGCACTGCAGTTCTAATTATAATTTATATTCAGCTTTATTAATGTACCAAGTAACATGCTGAAAGTAGAAATCTCTGTGATGCCCCCACTTGTAAAAATGTTTCTTATCCAAAAAAGACCTGCTGCCTGACAACTATCAACTTGTTTCATGGGGAAAACATGATCAAAGTAAACAATGAAAAGGAAACAAGCTCAAGATACATTGCTTAAAGGATTACTGTACAGGTTATGGATCACACATGATTGGCATTCTGTTTAGTTTACGGGTAAAGCCTGTAGAGATGACTGGAAGTCTCCAACAAGTGTGAGCTTTTTAAAAGAATGTAATCCTGTCCTTCAATACCCAAGGCTTATACATTATCTAGTTAAGTATTCTCTGCATGGCAACAACAGAAAGGCTTTCAATGTTGGCAATTCTTTAACAGCATGCTTATTAAAGCTTACTTGCATCTTACGATCTCAGACAAGCTTACCTTATGGTCATTAAAGGATTGCTACTTAAACACAGAGCAACAGGCACTTTGAGTAATAAGCATAAATCAACAGTACAAAAATATGACAGAAACCAGACCATTCTGCAAAATCAAGGACAGATGAAAAGCCACTGTAGTACTTGTGTCTACCTTGGATGAGAGAACACACTGCACATTTTCACTGCGTAACTACTCCTTGCCTTGCTTGGACACATCCAGAGTCACTACATGGGGGAGTGGGGTGCAACAAGTATGTCACAATTTGAAATGTCTCTGGCTGACTGTGATGGCCCTGACACATTTGTCATACCTCTCAACCTCAGAGCAAGAAATCTGGACAAAGCCATACACAGAAGTGGGACAAAGGCCCAAAAATAAGGACAATTTTTAAATATTGCTCTAATAAACTTAGAAAGATAATATAATAGGTCTTGCATTAGTATGAATTTTCTGAAGGGTATAAAATCTGAAACTCAGATGTCTGTCATTATTTTCTAACTTCAGTCTTTAATGATTTGTCACTAATTTGCCAAAAACACAATTTTATGAAAAATGGATCAAAAATGTTATGCAAAAATATAAAATAGCCACACAATACAGCTGGGAACCTGTCAAAGAAGGGACACTTTAATATGAGTACTGCTAACTTGAGCAGCTGACAAAATAAAATAATCTACATGCATTTCAAGTAATCTATAACTGTGATTATTACAGTTATTTCTTAATTGTAAACCCTCCATGTTTTATTCCAAAATTGCTATTTTGCAGAGGGATTATTAGGGGGAAGAGCAACATTTTGAGCCAAAATTGGGGACAGTTGAGAGGTTGGCTATGCCTAATTCTAAAAAGCAATTTATTTGCATGTACCTCTCAACCTGTAATGCAGTAAATCTAAACAAGGCCAAATATATTGGGGGAACATATAAACAGTACTAAAAATTGCTCTTGTATAAATTGAGACAGTTGATAGAATAACAGGTCTTACTTTAGCATGCATTTTTCTGAAGGTTATGAAGTCTGAAACTCCGTGTATCATTATTTAGTGACTTAATTCCTAAATGATTTGCCAAAAAACTACAAATTTTATGAAGAACAAACCAAAAATAAGAAGCAAAAATCTATTCATGCTTTGAAAATCTGGACAGTTGGGAGGTATAGTTCAGCTGGCCCTATCTGAGTTTGCTGCCCTTCCCCCCTCACAAAATCACGGTTGAATGGAGCCTCTGCAGCCATTCCAATGATCCATTACTTGGCTATTTCACTCCATTTACTAACTGGGAAAAGCCGAAAGGCACAACAACAACTAATGTGCATACTGCTTTACACTTCTATGATAAGTTTGACTTCATTTGAAAGTTTTATTTTGTATTTTACAGCACAAACACTAAGACATCTGCTAAACAAAGCAATGCAGTCTCACAATGAAAACAGACTTAGCATTAAAACTTCTCTGCCCTTGAAACTCACATTCATTGAAACAGCATTGAAACCCACGTTCAAAGAAAATACATTTTGCCAGTGGCAGATAAAGATTAATTTTGGGCTGTTTTCAAATCATAGGCCCCTTGCATATGAAACTTACATGTGCTCTTTAATACACCTTCCTCACTGTACTAAATTATATTCCTTGTACAATACAATACAGTTGTTAGAGGGCGTTTTGAACATTTTCCAGTAAGCAATGAAACAAAATGCATGTACCAATGACAAAACTGCCCATCCACTATTATCAGTAAATATGCACAATTCTACAGTCCACCATTATCAGTAAATATGCACGATCTCTGAAGTAGTAAAAAAGTCATCTAAATAATTCCATGTTAAATAATCTGTAATGAAGAGGTTGCTGCTAGCAATCACCTTTATATTTCATGGTTTCATCGAAAAAATAAAGTGTCTGATGCCCCTGAGGAATAAATTGCCTAAATTACATTAAAAATAAGCTAGTAATATTGCAATAGGAAATGGATGGCAAACTGATAACAGGCTCATAGTTAGTATCTTAACTTTCAGTACGGCAGCATTCACCCCTTAAGGGAGTAGAACCAACAACCTTCTGCATCAAAAGCAAGTACACAACCTGTTGTGCTATTAGCAATATGAGCTGACTTAGCATAATCAGCACTAAACTTCTCTTCCCCTGCAGCTCTCAGCTCCTTGTAGAATCTACTCAATACTCATCTGCATCTCAACTTTGCAGCACAAGAAATCTGGAAAAAGCCAAATTTATTGGGGTGGGTCAAAAGGGCAAAAACCAGGGACACATTAAACATTGCTTTTATAATCTTGGAAAGCTGCTACAATACAATGCTGTGTTACCACCATACATTTTACTGTCAAGGTCCCTGTGCAAAACAGTCAGAGCAACATACCACTACGCCAGATCAGCTGCTTTGTGAAAGAGAGGAAGACTGAAACTTAAATGGCACCATAGCTGTCAACCTCTTAGCACAAAACACCTAGACAAACCCAGTAAAGAGGGAATACAGCCCTCAAACATATTCAGTAAATTCAGTTCTTGCCATAGCTGTCAACCTTAGCACAAAAAACCTGGACAAAGCCAATAACAGGGTAATACAGTCCCAAAAATAAGGACAGATTTCAAATAGTCATCTTATAAACTTAGAAAATTGCTATAATAAAAGGTTGTTCCAAGCAGAGTAATAAAGGTTATTATTAGCTTTGACTATACCTCTCTAGAGGTATCTGCCAAAACTCATTTGAAGTGTCTAAATTCTGGCACCAACCAGTTTAGGTGCAATATCCTCAAGTGTAGGTAAAATGGACCTTTCCCTGATAACTGCATCATTTAACTTTTTAAACTGGCATGTTTTCAAATCGTCTCTTTTTTTATAAATAGTATCCTCAGCACAGGCTCAGTTACGCTTTCCATCTCATCAGCTACCTGCATACTTTTAAGTTTGGCCTCTACTTTAAAGAGTATTGGAAATGATATTCTTCTGGGCATGGTCAAGGCATTTGGGATAGTGTCTGGCTTCAACTTTTTCTTTACTGGCTCATAATTAAGCTGACCAACTTCTCCAGATATCACCACATTAATTTAGTTTATTCTGGCAACCAGTCCCTATTTTCATGCCACAGTTCCAGTAAATATATTTTTCACATATGAGCCTTCCAGAATACAGATCCAAAAGTAGTACACAGAATAAAGAAAAGAAATGCAAGGCAGATATCAAATGAATGCCAGTAGACAATGAACAAAAAACAATGTAATCAGTTCAGCAAAGATTGTACCAGTGGCTTTAAACTGATTATTTTTTGAGCCCCTTTTGCCTTTGCCAGGATGACTATCTGAAGATGGTCAGTGCCTGTCATTCACCAACCTCCCTCTGAATGACTGGCCCGAGTGGCTATAATCACTCCCCACAGCCTGGGCCTGCCTACCAGCAGATAACAGCTAGTGGAGAATTCAACAATCTTTAGCAAGGGAAAAGACAGCAAGGTATTTTGATCCTGCTTCTGACTGCCATTTTTTTGTATGTCATAGGCACCCTTGAGGGGTGTGCAATGATGTAATCATGTGCTCATGAGTGTTTCCCACCCATGACGCATTGATGTCTACCCTCCCCTCCATGTACAGTCACACTTGTGAGACAGAACACACTTTAGTCTCTACTAGAGAGCAGTATTGTGCAGCAAAAACAAACATGCTTCCGTAAGATAGGTGAACTGGTCATCTCTCCTCCAGACTACCCCGGCCATCTTATCAGAATCTCCGGTCACTAGTGTTACTCCGGCAACAATGAGCTGACATTGCCTCTCAACTATTTGTGAACAATTCGAAAAGTCAAATGTTGGGTGTTTGCAATATTTGAAGTCATGAAGAGTGGGGGCTACCACTGATGGCATCCAAAGAATACCTGTTGTGTATGATCTACACGTGCTTTGATTTTATCCAGGTTTGACAACTTTACAGACCTCTACTAGATGATGTACTGCTCTCTTGACTATACAACTCTTCAGTACTGAAGTGAGACTTTTTTTTTAATGACTTTGAGAACACCCTCCATGTTAAATCTAACAGTAATGGTAATAGGAACAGTGCTCATGACCAGGATTTTCAATATCCTGGAAGCAGTATAAGACCTTGACTGCTTAAACTGCTTCTTTTAAAATAAAAAGGCACCCTTAAGTGACTATCTTGAGATGAAAGTCAGGACTGCCTAAACAACCCACAAAGGTAAGAAATGGTCCTAGATTATGTAACCAAAATTAGTTACCCAAACCAAAAAAATTTATAAAAGCAGTGATACATTCATTATAATTACAGGTGTCAGTATAAAAGCAGAACCATCATTTTTAAGTAGGTAAAAAGTGAGCTAGCTCATTTACCCTTAAAGTTTTGTTTTTAGCATACATGCGGTTTTATTATGAGGTTAAGAAAAAACCTCTTTATAAGTGATAAATGAAAGATGTACATGGTGTTCCTTCTGCTATATGAGTCAGCATTTTTCACAGCATCTCAAACACTGAAGAACATTAACCTTCACCAAAGAAAATATTACTATGGAAAAGGGAGCATGATTTCACTGTCTATTTAAAACACAATTGCTACGATAATGGTTAATTTGTGCAATTTCATCAAATTTTTTTTCTGTGACATACCTTTGACAGCACGTGTGTGCGAGCACACACACACATACAAAATCTCGCCTAGTGAATCAGACCAGTTACAGTGATGCTATGGACTTATTGACTGAATAAGAGAAATATGGTGATATAATTATAGTGTTGGTAGCAGCTATTTGTAATTTGTGAACTGATGGCATATGACAACTGTGTCCTCGGCATGAATAATACAGTTCAGGCTGATGTGACAATAAAAACAGTATGGCACAAAACTGCATATATTTCAACATAGTACTGCTTGTGTGAAATCCTGCATTCTGCCAAGATATTCTGGATACTGTTCCTGCCATAAACACTCTATGTCATCTAACAAAATTATGATGAAATTAATCAGTGTGTTCAGTAGTAATATATATTGTAGACTTTCCAGGGAATTAAATGCTGCCATCAATAAGAATCACTAAAACCAGTAAATCTGTAATTTTTTATGCCACAAACAGCAGTGTCGCTTGTGTTTCCACATGCAGTCTGTACTTTTTATAATCCTCATTAATAAATTACTGTACAACAACTGCTTGCCTTTTAAGTTTTAATTTAGTTTCAAAGTAGTTCTTAATTTTGCTTGCACAGATTCTTTAGCCCATTTGGGATAACAACATCTTACTGGAAAATACTAGAAGTCTCAAAACTCATACTTGTGCTGTATAATATACACATACACACTTTCTCTCTCTCTTTATACGCACGCACATGCACAAATCCCTGTCCAGCCACACACTTACCTGTAGTAGATCTTGTCTGCAAACCACCATAACTCCAAATCCCTATGAAACCCCGTGCAAATCCACACCAGACCCACCCGCCGCAAGATCTTCCCCCAGACCCTGCCCGTTGCGAGATCTTCCCCTGATGAGACTGCAGCAAACTCCAGACTGCTAACGTTGCAGTCCGACCCAGACGCGTTTTCCCAGCGAGTTCCAGGATAGTCTATATAGTTTTAAACTGCATAGACTTCTGGGAGCTCCATTCATGTTTCCCAGTCAGGACTGCTGCTGAGACAATCTGCGCATGCTCCAGGCTGTCAGCAGCAATCCGGACTAGTGCGCATGCGCGAAGTCCGCGATTTTTAAAATTTTTTTTCTTTTCTTTTTATTTCTTTTACTTTACAGTTGAGGGGGCTGCAGTCCGGCAGTCCAATAGCATGGGCCGCCCCTGATTTTATTTTAAAGATTGTCACTGGAATTCAATAAACTCCATGTAGACTTCACGAGGAGCCTACATGGGGTGTATGTGTTTGCGTGGTGAGCAGCAGCAGCACTAATTACATATTCATGCTGTGCACCATGTTTTAACATAAATAAACATGGTTTCAAGCCATGAAAAGCAACACTCATAGAAGCAGACATAAAACCCTGTTTACTTATAGGCAAACTAGGTCTGTGGGATTGTGCGGAATGCCACAATGATTACCAGGGTTAATAATATAAAAATGTATATGGTCCAAACACATTACAGGATGGTGTTATGCAGTGCAGAGTATTGTGGAATACCATTCCAGGCATTCTGTACAAAAGTTGTGTAAATGATCTGTAAGGATACATCAACTGCCATTTAAAATAAACAGTCAGAGGAAGTGTGTGTATTGAATATCGACTGCCATTTAAAATAAACAGTCAGAGGAAGTATGTGTATTGAATAGGGACACAAATTAATTGTAGAAATGAACACAGGGAAACAGGACAGATGAAACACTGTAAAGTGCAGCAGATGAGGTCATGTAAATGGAAGACAGTTGTAGCAGGAGCACTAATCACATATTGACATGGTACAGTACGGACTGCACAGTGAAAATGTATATTATATGACTGTCAGACAAGCTGACATAACAATGATGAAGATGTCTTTGTGAGATAAGCATCCTGACATGAACAGTGGAGATGACATATATCAGGGATGTTATATACAATTTGGGTTGGGTGCATATTATGAAGCTATGCAAACTGCTTGGCTTGAATATGACTGTAATGTTAGCAGATGTCTCCACCAAGTGGGGCACAGTTATAGGCTCATGGACAACAGTAAAGAAGCATGCACAATCATGGACAATATCAGAATAATATCACCAGTAATCTCATGCCTCTGACATAACATAAGTGATTCTGAGTGATCATAGATGGTTCTGCATGAGCACACTTTTATGATTATGATGTCAGCAATCTATAAAGGTAATCAAACACACTGTCCTGACACTGTAACATGTGCTGGAGGTGTTAGAAGGGACACTGCTATACCTGTATGTGACATCATGATCAATCCAGGTTAGTTGACTGGTGTGCATGGCATATATATTGCACAATCTACACTGTCAGAAATGTATCCCATGCCATCGATGTTGACAAACAGCTACGTATGTATTGTGTGTAACACCAGAACTGGTATATTTCTTGCATCTGGTATAACACCGTGATGGGGTTCTGCACCATCAGACAGTAATGTTTATGCCATGAAAAGAATACCTAGGTATGCTCAATAAGATGCATGAGAGCTCACTGTGACAAGGGTGGTACACTTCAGGTATACATTTTTTTATTATTATTTATTTATTTATTTGCAATTTCTAACCGGGTTAGTCCAACTGAGCCAATGGCCCATTTTCAGTGGAGACCCGAGGAGAAAAGCTCCAGAAATACTAAACTTAAGTAAAAAGATTACAATACAATAAAAGATATAAGAATTTAACATTGTTTGTATAGATAGAAAAAAAAGAAAAATACTGATAGAATAATATTAGCAGCTTATAGTACACAGTAAAAGATACAACAAAACCAAGTACATGCAAAAAAAACTTTAACAGCTTAGTTCAAGTATCATGTTCAGTCCTGAGATCCAGTATATGCAGAATGATGTATTAACAACTTAGTTCAGTTTTGTGTCTGATTCTCAGTTCAACTGTTAGTTATTAAATTAGAGGTATCAAATGAGTTAAAAGTGTATGCATAGTCGGGTTTAACAGCTATTTTAACTGCCTTGTTTTATAGGTTCCTAGGTTCATAGGTAGGTACTAGGCTATTGGCCCTGGGGCCTATACAAGCCCAGCCAAAAAGGTACCCTGGCTTTTGCCACCCAAGAAAATTATTTTCCTGTGTCACTGTTGAGCAGAGCCACAGAGGTGATCCCCAGGGTGAATTTCCTATTTCCCATCCAGTCATCAAGATTTTTCTTGAAGAGTGCTAATGAGGAACTTTGTTTAATATAGACAGGTAGTTTATTCCAGAGTATGGGAAGTCTCTGGGACAGGAATCTATCCCTCCAGCATGTTCTGTTTATTGTGGTGACAAGGTTTAGGTCCCTAGAGCGTGTAGCTCATAGGGATTGGGATTTCTTTAAGTGGAGCATGTCCAACAGCTCTGGGTTTGACATAGCTTTCTATGTTAGGCAGAGATCACCTCTGAGTAGGCGATATGCGACAGAGTAAAGCTGGAGTTTTTTGAGGCGGTCTGCGTAGGGCATCTGTTTAAGGCCGGTAATCCTCTTTGTGAGGTATTTCTGCAGCCTTTCCAGTTGTTGTAGATGTCTTGTGAGGTGCATACCAAAAGGGGCGTTGTACTCTATAATGGGTCTAATGACTGATGAGTAGGGGGGAACAATGACCTCTTTTTTTCTGGATGAGAAACCTTTTGTGATGAGGTGTGCCACGTAGAAGGATTTCCTCACTACTGTGGCAATGTGATTATCAAAGGAGAGACTACTGCCACCTGTGTCCCAAGGTCTCTTATCACACTTTCGGTGTTAAGTATACTATCGCCTATGTTGTAGTTCATGGGTACAGAGTTTTTACCAAAGGGGATGACAATGCATTTTTTGACATTGAGCTTGAGGCCATGGCTTTGACACCAGGCATCTCTCAGTGAGGCCCTTTTGTAGGATGTCCATATCGTTAGGAGTTTTAGTTATGGCTCCTAGTTTGCAGTCATCTGCAAACTTTGTTAGCCAAAGACCTACTGTATTAGCCTGTACTTCAGAGAAGTAGATACCATAGAGGAGAGGACCCAGGACTGAACCCTGTGGTACTCCACTTGTCACTGGTCTGAAGTCGGATTTGGAGTCTGCTACTTTCACAGTGTGGGTTCTGTCAGTGAGCCAGTTGGCAACCCATCTTGTGACATAGGGATTTATACCTCATTTAGTGAGTTTATCTATAATTCCAGATATCCCTGTTTATTGTTAAATTGGACTTTAGCGGAAATTGTTTAAGACTTTGACAGGTTGAAAAACATAGAGTTAGTAGATGTTGTGGCAGGAAGATCACTGGAAGATGTGTAGGAAGGTACATGAAGAAGAGTGCATTGTATTCAGTTATTGTTGTGATGATGCTTGTGAACTATGGTGGCATTATAGCCTTTGATGTGGATGTACTACACATACTCAGTAGTTGTGTTACATACAAGGGATTAGTCACCACTGTGGCCACATGCTGGTGGATGGGTCACATACCATCTACCCAAGGGCACAGGTTACATTACCACTTGGTATTCTTATAGGGGTGTGATGTCTACATTATCATTGGGTTGTGCATTTGTTTTCATAATGTAACAAATCCCCCCCCCCCACATGCTCATGCATTGTCAGAGCTGTGGCAGCAGTCTTTGGTCTGTGTTGATACTGTCTGTATTATACTAATATCGCAGTTGGAGTCAATGATTGCCCACAATCTGTAGTTCTCCAGACAGTTGTCTGGACACAGGATGTGCATGCCATTCTTGATGTCTGTGACTTAAATAAAAAAGAGGAAAGGGCCTGGAACACAGCCCTGATGTATGGACGTAATCACTGGACTTGAGATATTGGTCACTTCAGACATTTCAACATATTTAGATGCCACATATATGATTTAGTGGTCTACCCACTTGGTGATATAGGTATTTATGGCCACATCTGACAGTTTTGAGTGAATACCTCAGTGTGGATTTGTGCCAAATACCTTGGCCTGGTCAAGTTCCACAAGACAATGGTGCTGTCATCATGCATGCCCTCAATGACTTCTTTGAGGACATTTAACAGATGTAACAGATATAGATGTAGCATTAACAACTCACATGTCTTTTGCATATAGCTGGGATATTACCAGTTTCCATTTAGAAAAAGTGCATGATTACATGTTGGTCTACCTTACAGATGAGGAGAGTCAGGATGTGTCTCAGGTGGATGCATGTTGATGTACACCTTCCTATGGGAACATATTCCATCTGAATGGTGCGTTGAAGTGTGTATCCAACTGTGTCAGATAGTTGTGTACTCTGAGTCATGCTTTAGGAGATCTGTGATGTTGTCACTGCCCATTGATTCTGTGTGATAGATCTGGTTGAAGGTAAGACAGTGCATGCTGCCTATGTTGATCTGGCCTAGAGTTTGGATGCAATCCACCACTCAGGTATCATTGAGAAACTCTCCCAACTGGAGATTAACCCTTACGTCACTAGATGGATAACCAATTGGCTTACCGACAGAAAACATACTGTGAAACTTGGTGAATCAACCTCTACCAGTAGAGCTGTCACCACTGGTGTATCTCAAGGGTCTCTGCTAGGCTCTTTACAGTTTGGAATCGATTTCTCAACAGTCCATGCTAAAGTATACTGCCTTTAACTTACCCAATTTGCTGATCATAGCATATTTTGTGCCATCATTGAGTCCACCAATGATGTTAACATATTACAGGAAGGCTAACATGGACAAATGATTACTGCCAAAGCCACACAGTCGAGAAATAAATGCAAAAATTAGTCATTATGTTTGCCTTCTGCAAATCAAAATTCCCCACTTATTCCAGCATTGACAACACCCCCCTCCCATGCTCAAACTCAGTGGTGCAAAACTTGGGAACACATATAGATAGCAATCTGAACTTTGACCATCAAGTTTCCACAGTGGTACGGAAAGTCTACATCATGCATCTTAGAAATCAAGCCATCATATCCAGATCTGAGGATGTTATAACAGCACTGTAAGTGACCCTCATCAGAACACTAATAGAGCATAATGCTCCCTTTTGCATGTACCTCACCAGACACCTGCAGCAGCTGGAGAGACCACAGGGGTTTCTTACACAGAAAATATAGGGCCTACAAATCATTCTATGATGTATGTGGATACCTCAGTGTAAATATGTGTCAAATGCCTTGGCCTGGTCAAATTCCACAAGATGATAGTGTTGTTATCATGCATGCCCTCAATGTGGAAGATGTTGGGAGACCAGCTGAAATGGATGTGTAGGCATGTCACTGTAATCTATATTGTATAGGATAAGCTGACTTGTACCTGACCTACAGGCCAGTCTCTGACCCTGCCCTGATGGAAATACTGCACATCTGCAAATCAGCTTTAGCTGATGATATCAGCAAAGTCTGGTGAGAGGATGGTAATAACAGTGTCCCATATGCTGGTGTAAAATGCTGTCTCTAATGTCAAGCAAGTGCACATATACACTCAGTCTGACCTGGAGAGTGTCAGACAACAGTTTATAGGTGATAGCATCAGCAGTGTCTGGTGTGAAGATGGTAATAGCAGTGTCCCATATCTGTTGTAAAATGCTGTCTCTAATTTCAAGCAAGTGCACAAACACATACACACACACACACACACACACACACACACACACACACACACACACACACACACACACACACACACACACACATACACATATACACATACACACACCCTCAGTTGACTGTGGTGAAATTAGAACCCCATATCTGACTAAGGACACAGACTGGAGAACTCAGTACTTTATGCAAGTGCCATGGCACAAGCGTGACTTGTATAAGGCTGCAGGACAGCTTACAGTAGATGACTTCACCAGTGGATGTTGTTGAGAAAATGTTGGGAGCCCTGCATGAAATGAATGTGCAGGCATGTGCAAGTGTCAAAATATTGCAATCCATGGGACTGGAGTGGTAACTGCAGGATACACACTTATGTTCTTCTGACTAGATACACACACACACACACACACACACACACACACACACACACACACACACACACACACACACACACACACACACACACCTCCCAGTTGACTGCAGTGAGAACAGAACCCCTTCTTATCTAAGTACACAGACTAGAGAACTCTGAATTTTACATAAGTGCCATGACACAATCCTGACTTTTAAAGACTGCAGGACAACTTATAGTGGATGACATAAGCAGTGGATGCTGCAGAGAAGATGTTGGGAGACCTGCTTAAAATTGGTACGTAGGCAAGTGCAAAGTTGTTGGGAGGCCTGCATGAAATGGATATGTAGGCATGTGCAAGTGTCAAAATATTGACAATCCATGGGATTGGAAGCGTAACTGCAGGATACACACTTATGATCTTCTGAATAGATGGACACACACACACACACACACACACACACACACACACACACACACACACACATACACACACACACACATCTCCCAGTTGACTGCAGTGAGAACAGAATCCCATACATATCTAAGTACATGAACCAGAGAACTCTGTATTTTACACAAGCATCATGGCACAAGTCTGACTTTTAAAAAGCTGCAGGCCAACTTATAGTAGATGACATCAGCAGTGGATGTTGGAGTGAAGATGCTGGGAGGTCAGCATGAAATGGATACCTAGTCATGTCCAACTGTCACGATATTAAAGTTCTGCATGTTACCAGATTGATGAGTGTGCAAAATGTAGTATTTGGTGGTTGTGTTTCCAATGTGCAGGTATAATTTAATAGACAGCTTTGGAAAATCTGAATGCATATTGTCATGATAAAGCTGCGCATGGTATATAAGACAATATTTGTTATTTGTTTATGTAGTATAGTTGATATATTTGTGAATGAGCACTGAGAGACCAAGGTTGCAGCACATGGGGGAGTTAACAGATGGTTGCATTGTAAATATGTGTTATTCTCTTAGATAGTGGCTTCATTTTATTTGTTTCTCCACATGTAGTTTCATGGTGTGAAGACTAAATGAACAGTAAACAAAAGTAATACATGCTATTGTCTACTTTGCATAGCTCACCACTGAGCAGCAGGTTTGTGTAATGGTTGGAAAAGTGTTTGCACATGCAAGATACACATTTCTACCACTTTTCCTTTTTGTGCATAGTTAAGCAGTGTGCAAATGCAAGCCTCATTGCTAAATTTCTGAGAGTGGTCAGTAATGAGAATATGAAACACACCTGCTACTTAGCTGACTGTGTGGCAGCAGGTGTAAATGCATTGACATATTTCTTTTGAAGCCCAGATGATATAGGGTTCAAATCCAGGTATATGTAATACTTTTAAATAAGTAGTTATAATGCAATGAAATTATTCTTTATGCTACATTCACTGTGTGGTACTGTTTGTTGATGTAGCACAGCATGTTTAAGTGGCATTATGCAGAGGTACCTCCACCACAGAAGAGCCATTCACCATCATTTAGCATTGCAGCACAATGCCAAACCCTAAGCAAACACAGAGGCTAAAAACGGAAGAGCTCCATTTTTTTTATTACATACGTGTGTTGTGTGTGATTCTATTTCTTGACCAAATTAAGTGGTGAAATGGGGGCAAGAAGGGGGAAGAACAAAGTGAAAGCAATATAGGAATGTGCAGGAGGGGGAAGGAAAGAACCATAGCTATACATTTCTTCAACAGCTTAAAATGAAAATATGTACAGGGTATTAGCTGAATTTGGACTATCACCTCTACATAGAGGAGTGACAACAATGCAATCATGTTGTTTAGCCAATTGGACCAAATCAAGTGTATCAAGAAGATATGTGTGTGAAATGGAGAGCTATGTATGAGACAATATTTTTTGGTGGGACAGGTGCCCTTTTTTTTACTTCAATAAGAGGGGAATGCTGAGTAAGGGATGATGGTATTTCTGAATCAGGAAAGTTGGTCAGGTGAGGAAGCAAATGCAAACAAATAGGACAAACAAGACAAGGCACAGGGATGGTGAGGGATACATAGTTTGGGGGACACCAAGATTGGGGTGAGGGGGACAATGCAAACCCATGCCCATCAAACATGGGGACAGTGAGAATCTAGTCCTCAACTACAAGACTGTCATCACCATCCCCTTAGCCTGCTTGCTGCTGGAGTTCTTGACATCTGCTCCTCTTACAGACCATGAGGGAGAGCAGCCCCTCCATCTGGCATAGGCATACACCAATGGTGCTGTGCATGACCCTAAGCACCAACCCCGGCATCTCCTGGTGGGTGATGAAATCCCCACCTCAGCCAGTACTCTCAGAGGGTACCATAGCACATGCTGCCAAGGTAGTGCCACCTGAGGGCACAGGTAGTGCAGGAGCAGCAGAAGCAATACCACCAGGTTGGGTTCCAGATGTGCTGGAAGTTGGTGCCAAAGCCAGTGAAGCAGGGGCAGGCTGAGCCACTGGGCTTGACCTATCTCCCTGTGCTGTGAAGCATTTATTGATGTGTTACAGATGGATAACATACATGCATACATATAATATTTCAAGCATGGGCATTAATGCCCTTTAGCTTGCCAATGTACCAAAACACTTGTTCCCATAATAAGTGTACAGGGCTGTTCTTAAAAATATGTAAACTAGTACTTGTTTTAATGTAATTTGATAGTTTGTTCCATTCATCAGCTTCTCTGTCAAAGAACCAATGTTTTTCTTTCTTTATTTATTTATTTTATTTTACATTTGTTGACCGGGCTAGTCTAACTGGATATATGTCCATTTTCAGTAGAGGCCCGAGGAGAAAAGCTCCAAGACAATAACAAGGACAGAAAAAAAAAAAAACATTTATACAAATAATCCGCAAGAAATAGAGATTACAAAAAAATAATTGTATAGTCCCCAAGAAAAAAATGTTAAATACAAGAATAATTACATGAGTAAACCATTGAATGCCAGTAACATAATTTTTTTTTTTTGTAGAGAGCCAAAAAAGAAATAGTTCTTGTTCAGTTTCAGTTAGCATAAAAATACAAAATAAAAATAAAAAAATATATAAGAAAAAGCAAAAAGATATTTAATATCCATAGAACTTAATATAGCATAGTGGGGAGATACAAAAAAGAGAGCAAGAAGTTTAAACATGCCATATATGGAAGGTAGAGGAGTTTCAGCAAAAAAAATCCAGTTTGAGAGTTAGAGTAGAAAGAGGAGAATAAGTATCAGTCAGGCTGAGAGCAGGGGCAAAGCCATTTGGTTTTAATGAAGTTTTTCAACTGATTCTTGAAAAGGTTGGTGGAAGTAAGGGATGTGATCTCAGTTGGAAATTTGTTCCAGGAATTGCCAACTGCATTTGAGAATAGGCAGTCTCCAGCTTTGCTAAAGGATTTAGTAGTGGCGACTTGTAGTTTTTTAGCTGATCTTAGGGTAGGAAGGTTTTTATAAGAATTTACTAGGTTACATAGTATGGAAGTGTTTGAAGGATGATGTAAAATCTTGTGAATAAAAATGAGTTGCTGGTAAACTAGTTGGTTTTGTACTTCCAGCCATCCAAGATGTTTAAGGTTAAGGCAGTGGTGAGTATGGAAGGGGGCACCGGTGACAAATTTAGCTATGTTGTTGTAGGTGGTTGCTAGTTTATTTAGATTAGTTTTGGATAGGTTGGTAAATATAGGTGAGGCGTAGAGTAGGGTGGAAATAAGGTGGGTTTGTGCAAAAGAGATCTTTGCTGATTCTGTAAGAAATGGTCTGATTCTGTAGAGGAATCCAAGTTTTCTATTTACTGATTTAATACTAGTGTTAATGTGTGAGTCAAAGGTGAGATGGTTGTCTATTAATACAATGAGGAGTTTGGTGGTGGTTTCAGGGGCTATTAATGTGCCATTGTTTGATATTACTGTGAAATTGATAGAGGGGGATTTCTGTGTGGGACTAAATAGCAGTAGCTTAGTTTTTTAGGGTTCTGGAGGAGACAATGTTGATGGAACCAGTTTTCCACTAAAGTAAAGACAGTTTGTGTGTTAGCCTGTAATTCAGCAAGGGAAGATGCGGCACATACCAGAGTTGAATCATCAGCATATTGTATGCATGTAGTTTGTGGAAGGGAAGTTTTTAGATCATTAATGAAAATTGTGAAAAGGAGAGGTCCAAGAATGGATCCTTGAGGGACTCCAAGGGTGATAGGAAGCTGAGAAGATAGATTGTTTTCCCACAGGACCGTTTGTTTCCTGTTTTCAAGGTAGGATTGGAACCATTTTACTAGTTGATGATCAAGGGAAAGTGATTCAAGTATACTTAATAGTATTTGGTGGTTAACCATATCAAAGGCCTTTGAGAGATCTATGAAAAGAGCAGAAGATAGAAGGTTAGTATTCCTGTTTTTATTAATGCAGTCTGTAAAGGATAGAAGAGCTGTTGTGGTACTATGGTGAGGCCTGAAACCGTACTGGCAGTCAACTAGAAGGTTGTTTTGTAGGAGATACTGAAGTAATTGCCGATGGATGCATCGCTCCATAATATTTGCAAGGGAGGAGAGAAGGGCTATTAGGCGGAAGATAGATAATTCATTTGAGGTACCTCCCTTATGCAGAGGGGTGATATGGGAGATTTTCCAGATGGATGGGACATAAGATTCAGAGATGGTTCTGTTTATTAGGATAGAAATAGGGTAGGCAAGTACACCAGCTACGATTTGCAGGAATTCAGCTGGGAGCAGGTCAGCTGATGGTGTACATGGTTTTAGTTTAAGAAGCAAGGAGTGTATTAAAGATGTTGGGACAGGTTGAAGGTTAAAAGGCTGGGGTAATTTGGTTAGTGAAGGAAATTTAGTGGTGGAAGTAGGTGGTAAGGTGGTTGCTAGTGATTGGACTGTTTCAGAGAAAAATGTGTTAAAGGTGTTGGCAAAATGGCTGGGAGATGTTTGGGTTACGTTTGAAGGGGTAGGTGTTTTGGACTGTCCTGGGTGGAGTAATTTTTTGATACCTGACCAAAACTTTTGTGGATTATTTTGTTGGTTTTGTTGGAATTTGAGGTAGAAGTTTTTTTTTTTGTCAAGGATTATGGATTTTTTTGTGGAATTACGAATTTGTCTAAAGTTTAGGTGATCTATTGGGTTTCTAGTTTTTCTCCATTTGGACCAGAGTTTTTTCCTTAATTGGATGTTTAGCCTTGTGTCCTTAGACAGCCAGGGGGCTGGTTTATTTTTTTTTTTGTGACACTACAAGTGGGAGCATGGTGCTCAAGGATCTGCAAGAATGTTTTGTTAAAGTGTGAAATGGCTTTGTCAAGAGGTAGGTATTTTAGGGGTGACCAATTGCAAGCTTTGAGTTCAGCTTGAAAATTACTTGGGTTGAAATATTTCTTGTTTCTGGTAGTTATAAAAGCTATTAGATTATGAAAGTGGGTCTTTTTCCTAGTGATGTAAGTAAAAAAAATGGTCACTAATATTGTCAGGGAGTATACCTGTTTGATAAGGATGGGGGTCCTTATTTACTAGAATCCAATCTAAGGTAGTTTGTTTTTTGTTAGGTTTGTGGATCCTGGTTGGGAAGGTAATGGTTTGGTGGAAGCCAAAGAGGTTTATATGCGTAGTGGGAATGGGAGATGTACAGCTATTCCAATCAATATTAAAGTCACCAAGGGGTATGGTTTCTTGTGGTAGGGACATTGAAAGCCAGTTTAGGGTGTTTTCGAGAGTACTAATATTGTTCCCAGGGAGGATGTAATTGCAGATAATGTATATTGATTTTTTAGCATTAATTTGGAGCTTCGAGGTTAAAATTTCAGAGTTATTAGGAGGAGGAGGTTGCATATCTAATGATGTGATCTTAAGTTCAGATTTGAACAGTATTGCTACTCCACCTCCCATTTTATTTAAACAATCTAGTCTGCGAATGTTATAGCCTGGAGGGACAATGTTATTGTCTTTCATTGTAGGTTTAAGCCATGTTTCAGTAAGGCATAAGATGTCAAAGGAATAGATGTCTAATAGGACATATAGTTGGGTTATTTTGTTGTTAACACTTCTTATATTGAATTGACCTATAAGTAGAGAGTTAGTGCTTTTTAGGACATTTAGGGGAGTGGTAGTAATTTGAGGTGGAGAAATTAGGACCAGGGTTTGGGTGAATGTCATCGTGTAGAAGTAAGCAGTTATGAGGGTTATGTGATAGTTTAAACAATTTATAAAGAGAGAGGTGTCCTTTTTTCATTTGTAGGTATTTAATATTGGTTAGTCTATGAAACTGTGGTAGAATGAAGGATGAATAGGATGTTATGTTACAGTGTGTAAGAGAGATGCTAGGAGAGAAAGGGTGAGTTTGTCTTGGGAGATGAAAAAATGTAGCAAAGGCTGAGAATTCATAGGAAGTAAGTAAGTCATAAGGTGAGCCTGATGGATAAGAAAATAATGTTGGGGTAAAAAGGCCGAGGATGGTTATACATAGTTAGAGGTGTAGGGTGTGGAGGTTTGGCTAAAAAAAGAAAAAGAAAATTTGAAGTGTAGTTGTGATAAGTGGAGTACTTAGGGAATAGATAAGAGTGGGTGTGGAAGGTTGTGGCTAACTAAAAGGTGAACAGGTGTGTTAATCGATATGGAGTTTGTGAAGAGATGTAATTGGTAGATTAGGGCTGAGGGTGTGGTTAGGGAAGTATAAGGTCAAGTGTACTGGGGGTGGGTGAGATTTGGGGGTAGGGTAGGGGAGCGGAGTGAGCCCGCAGGGCAAACGGAGTGGGTAGAGACAAGACGAGTGTTTGGCATCAAGTGAGAAAACAATCAGTCAGAGAAATTTTGGGGGTAGGGTAGGGGAGCGGAGTGAGCCCGCAGGGCAAACAGAGTGGGTAGAGACAAGACGAGTGTTTGGCATCAAGTGAGAAAACAATCAGTCAGAGAAATGCTTAATGCTAGAGGGAGAGATACGTTTACTGATCTGAATAAAGTCAAGAAAATGCTATAGTGGTGGCAGTAAGAGAGACAGACAGTTTACTAAGGGAAATGATAGTAGAAGTGAGAGGGGAAAGATCTAGGCAGAGGGAATGGCCTTAAGGAGGTGTAAGGAAAAAGATAAGTAAGAGATTCCTATATGTCTGGAAAGAAAAAAAAACACTATATAGGGGAGACACAGAATTGCAGGCAATACAATAGAATTTATACAGTGAGTGAGGCGGCAGATGGTAGAGAGGGGGATAAGGCTGCTGGCTAACCTAGGTTTGGAAGTGTACCTTAGTCTGCTAGCAAGTAGTAATTACTATAAACACATAGTAGTCAGGTTTGTAGGAAAAATTACATACTTTCAGACTTCCTTTCTTGGAAGGCACAGAGATTTGAGGTAGATTAGATGAGGCAGTAAGATAGTAATTACTGGGTTCCTTTACTTCAGGCAGTGTGATTTGCTTCCTAGTTCAGGATATGCAAGATAATTAGTACACTTCTCATTCCCATAGCACCTTTTTTAACTTCTCCAAATCATTTGGGTTTCTAATACCATGATAGGAATGAACCCTATTCCTAAGTCAAAGTAAGATTAAAGTTCATGAAATTACTATTGTTTCAATCTTTGATGTCAGCCAAAAGTGCTCTTTGCAGTACCTGCAATGTGCCCAGTAATGACTCCTTCAGCAATTTGTATGGCATTACATGTAATGGTAACATATCCAAATACGATTGTAAAGGTTCTTAGGTTCAAAGGTCTTTTCTAGGCTAAAAGCTACAAGGGCGTTCTTAAGCCTAGCCATGCATGTCAAATCTCTGACAAGTTCTGATACCCTTGATAAGTGTAAGCATGGGCCTGGGAGATGAATCATTTGCAGGTTACCTGTGTCTATTAGAGACATAGGTGCCAAACCAGGGGTGAATTTCTAGTTTCCCATCCAATTGTCCAAGTTGCACTTGAATTGGGTTAGGGAGTAACTCTGCTTCACATGGATGGGGAGCCTGTTCCAGAGACAGGGTAGTCTCTGGGATACATACCTATCATTCCAACAGGTCCTATTTATATCACAGGCAAGGTTTAAGTCTTTAGAATGGGTAATTCTGGTGCTGTTTGTTTTGTGGATATGCAGGAGGTCCATTAAAGTGGGTTCTAACAATGCCTAGTATGCCAGGCATAGATCTCCCCCCAAAATCCTGTAGAAGACATAATACAGGGATAGGGCCTTGAGGTGGTCTGCATAGGACATTTTACTTATGCCCCATATTCTTTTAGTGAGGAACCTCTGTGGACATTCAAATTGTTGGATATGCCTGCTTAGGTACATACCAAAGGGGACATTGTACTCAGTGATAGGTCTGATGAATGTCAAATACAGTGGAACAATGGCTTCCTTGGACTTAGATGCCATACCTTTTTTTTATAAGTTACACAAGATAGAATGATTTCCTAACCACTGTAGACACGTGATGGTCAAAGGCTAGATTACTATCTATGTGTGTCCCTAAGTCCCTGACTACTGGGTCAACTGAAAGGGTGTGTTGTCAATATGATAGTTACCAGGGATGGATGACTTCCCAAAGGATACTATTGTGCATTTCTTGACACTTTTTAGTCCATGGTTTTGACACCAGTTGTTTGTCTGTGTTAGTCCCTCCTTGAGAACATTTGTGTCAGTGTGAGATTCAATGACAGCTCCTAATTTGCAATAATCTGCAAATTTAGTCATCCAGAGACAACTGACATGGCCTTGACTTCTGAGAAGTAAATACCAAAAAGGAGTGGTCCAAGGACTGATCCTTGAGGGACTCCACTTGTGACTGGCCTCTTTGTAGAGGTGGACTCCCCAGTTCTAACTTCCTGGGTCCTATCTGTGATCCAGCTGGCTAGCCACTGGGCGACTTATGGGTTTGTACCTAACCACTTGAGTTTGTCAGCAATGCCCAAGTGGGGTATTGTGTCAAATGCCTTGGCCAGGTCAAGGTAGGCAGTGTGAATGATTTTGCCCTCATCCATTGCTTTGGTCCACAAGGTTGAGTAGGTGTGATCGGCTCTTGACAAAACCAAACTGGGTTGAGTCCAGTGTCTGGAGATTTACTATATCTCTGTTAATCATCTCCATGATAATTCTTTCTATGGCTTTATATATATGACTAGTGAGACTTATGGGTCTCTAGTTTCCAGGTTCTGTAGATGGCCCACCTTTGTGCACAGGGATGACTGATGCCTTTCTCCACTCATGAGGCATGAAGTCTGTTTGGAGGCTACAATTAAGTAGTAACTCCAGCGGCCCTGATAGGTCATGTTTCATGCTACTTAGATGGTATCCTGGGATATTGTCTGGGCCCATTGATGCAGTGTTCTTGGTCTTAGAGAGAGCATTAAGGACCTGTTCCCTAGTGATAGTAGAGGGAGTTATATTTGATATTTCCTGAGAGAAGGTTCATAGGTTCATAAGTTGAGGGAGAGAGAGAGGTAAGGTTGGAGCTGAATTTATCAGCCAGGAGGTTTGCTATATCTTCCGGCTCAGTATAGGTGGCTCCATTTACAATAAGCTCTGCACACAATTGTGTATTGCCTTTGAGGTTGTAGACATAGCTAAAGAATGTTTTGTGGCTGTCCTTGGCCTGGGAGGCCAAAGGTAGACTTTATGTGTCCTCCAAGTTGTTTAGTTTGATGATAGTGCTTTTATCCTGCTGGGTGCTCCACCTCCTAATTTTTGCCATTATTTTCTTCCTCCTGTTATACAGCCTATTAATATTGTGATTATACCAGGGTGACTTGTTTATTGAGTTAGTTCTGTACTTCTTCCTAGTGGGTACAGCTGCCTCTATACAGCTATTAACATGCTTGCACATTGTAGAGTCTTGAAACTTTGCTCCTACTACTATTGAAATTGTCTGGGTATCGTTTTCCATATTGCTTTCATTTCTACCTGCAAATCCTGGTATTTTATGACTTTGTGTCTGTCTGTCCGCAAAACACTGTAGTCACTGGGTGCAATGGTTTCAATGATCAATGCTACTTTTGTCTTCTTTTCATTGACCAGTATATCTGGTTTTCTCTCATCTGCCTTTTGAACTGTTGATAATGTGTGATCCCATGTGATATAGACTTCATTATTTGCTATGATGCTTTGTGGCTCATGCTTCCAGTGTTTTTCAGCCACTTCAGTACCATAATGTTTGCACAATCCCCAGTGCAACAGTCTTGCCATTATTATGCCTTTCAGTGTACAGTCCTTCTGTCATTAGTGTATCACAACCAGCAACAAGGTGTGCGACCGTTTCCAATTCTGTTTTCTAAAACCTACATGTGTCTGTTTCTCCCACATGTACAATGGACTTTGTAGACCAACGTGTACTTAGCCCACTATCTTGGGCTGCCAATATTAACTTTTCATCTTTTGATTTGAATTCGCCTCACCTTAACCATTCCTACATTCATTCCTGATCAACATGAGGTTCTTCCAGGAGTTTTCTATACTTGTAACTATATTTATGTATTTTCCATATTTCTTGCCTTCTCATCTGATCCTTTACCTTATATTCTTTCTTTTCTTTTTTTGCACATTCAGTTGCCTGATTTTTATCTACTTCTGATTTCATTTCCTTTCCAGCTTGATGCTGATATGCTTCTGCTAGACTAAGAAGGGAAGTCATCTTAAATTTATTCTCTTCATGTTTCAAAACATTCACTATGTTTGGGTCTTGTGAGGTCAGTAGATATGCATGCTGTTCCGCAATTGCAGATCTGTACATGTAATCAATTTCAAGGAGGCTCATACCTCCTTAGGAATGGGGCAATATATAATATTGGTAAGCACTGATTTTTTATAAATCATTTGATGAGCAGGAAGCATCCATCTTGTTTTCCTGTCTAATCTATCCAACACCTGTTGGGGCCAGTCAGTCACTCCAAAACTGTAAGTTAGGACAGGAAGAGCAAATTGGTTTATAGCTTGAATTTTGTTCCTAGATGCCAACATAGTTTTCAGGATTAATTCAAGTCTTCTAAAATATTCCTTACTAAGTTTTATTCAAATTTGTTCATGTTTCATTGTTGATCCTCCATCAGTTCCCAACAATTTATACACTCCCTCTTGCTCAAGTTCTTTTATATCACATTCTTGTCCCAAACTGATGTTTTCTTGGTGCTGCAGCTTTCCTGCTTTAAACGTTGCTTTTGTACATTTATCAAGACCAAATGACATTCTTATATCATCTGAAAAAGTTTTGACTACTTGTAGATGTGCTTTCAATTCCTCATCTGATGAGCTATGCAGTTTTAAATCATCTGCAAAGAGAAGATGAGAAGACTTTAGACTTTGTTGCTTTCTGGGAGCCAAATTATAGCCATGACCTAATCTGTTAAGCAGACTGCTTAATGGGTTAAGGGCAAGGCAAAAGAGCAATGGTGACAGAGTCACACCTGGAATATCATCCTTTGGATTTTTATCCCCAAAATAATAATTTGCCCTTTATCATGGCTTAACTGCAAAGTGATTTGCCACCGTTTCATGGTCACCATGATGTAGTTTATCAGTGTACAGTATATACTATACATTTTTAAACTCATTTTTATCCATGAATGTGGGATACTGTCAAATGCTTTTTTGTAGTCAATCCATGCCATACTTGGATTCTTCTCGTTTTTACATTTCTCCACTATGACTTTATTTAACAACAAATGATCCTTTGTTCCATATGGCTTTCTTTTATTGTCCTTTTGTTTTATTGCCATAATTGAGTTTTCTAATGAATAACTATAAACTCTGTCAGCATCAATTCCAGTGTATAGTTTATACGTCATTGGAAGGCAAGTTATTGGTCTATAACTTTTAGGGAATCTTGCAGGTTCACTCTTAAGTAGGAGCATTGTTTTTCCTGTTAGCCAGGTTGTTGTCTCTTTGGGGTGTGCATATAAATAGTTCATACTCATGGCTAAATCTTTGTGCAAAGATGTTAATACTTTTAACCAGAAGCTAGGAACAGCATCTGGTTTTCCAATTAGAGGCTTTTCTTAACATTGTTTCAATCTTTCTGAGTGTTACTGCATCCTATTTCATATTCTGTACCTTTGAACTTCTTATTCTTTCTTTCAATCCTTCTGTACATTTAGCATCTTTGCTATGTTACACAGGATCTTCATAAATACTTCTCCAAAATGTATCTATTTCTTCTTTTTTCTGGTGGTCTTTCAATTCCTTTTACTTTGCTTCCCAATTCTCTATAGAACTTTTTTGAGTCATCAATAAATTGCTTATTTTGTACTTTTCTTTTATATTTATCTGTGTATATTCTAAGTTTTTCTGCCTGTGCTATTTTTAGTTTATTATTTGTGATAGTGCATGATAAATTCTGATTCATTATAATACTGAGCACTGCTTTTATCACATCTATCTTTCTGAGAATTTTTGTTGATCTGTTTCCTCTTCTATACTCTTCTGACAGTGTCACTTCTTGTCTTAATTGCTGTATAGTTTTCGATACTTCCATGATGGTGTTCAATTTTTCCCCTTCCTTTCCCTTACTATCCTGTGTTCTTGTGGTAGAATTTTATCTGTTATTAACTTAACTGCACAGTAATATATTCTGTTTACTTCTGTTATATGACATAGATCTCTATGTACGTTCCTAATTACTGTGTTCATTTGTTTTATTAAACTTCTGACTTTTTGGGTTTTATTGACCTTCTGCAGTCTATTTATTTCCTTGATCTTAATAGGTCTATCTATCTGTATGAAATAAAACAACTCTTCTCTTAGCTCATTTTCTTCTAAACTGAGGGCACATTCTTTGTTCTCCATTTCCTGCAGGCATTCTATAGAAAGTTCTATAGCATCTTCCTGTGGTACATTCTGTTAAATTCCATCCTGTGTTATCCGTTGCTCTTTCATATGGGAACTCACTGGCCTATCACTCCTCAACATTGACTGCGTCAGAGTTGCCACAGTCTCCTGTTCCTTCCCTTGCTGTCTGGCTACAAGTGAACATTTATATGGGTTTCCTGTGGAAGGCTCCAATATATCCTCATATGGCATCTGACCTTCTAAATAGGTTGTCTGATGATTCTGTAGTACTTTTTGATAACCCCAAACATTCCCAGAGGTAGTTGTCTCTAAATGCCCTATATACCTGAATACGATCTCCTCTAGATATCTGTAAGAGACACTGTAGAAGTTCAGATATTTTCATCTTTCATAATAACTTAAATTTGCACATCCATGGATGCCCTTGGTATATTTCTGTTGTACTCTTTCCAGTTTACTCATGCTTGTTTTCTTATAGGGTTTCTATATTGTTATTCAGTACTAAGGTTTGTAATGTAGCTAACAAACAATGACTTCATCACTTTTGATTTCCTAAACATTATACATCTTTTTATACAACCTATAGGTCTATAACTATCATTAACCAATTGGTTGACATGATTAGAAAAACTCATAGCTGGATCTAGTCATATACCCAAGTCCTTAAATGAGTCTACAGTTTCAATCACTGTGTGCTGTATTACATATTCACCTTTCAATATATGTCTCCCAAATCTCATATGCTTAGTTTTTGATGTATTTATCAACATATTATTCTCCTGTACCCAAATGGTCAATTTAGTCAAGTTATTTTGCAGACATGCCTTATCTGTAACACATGTAATCAGTTTTCCCAATTTCAGGTTGTCTGCATATAGACTGTAGAACACCTTGGATGAAAAAGTTAGGTCTGAAAGATACAATCTAAACAAGTAAAGGCCTAGGACAGAGCCCTGTGGGACACCCTGACTGTAACCAAGGATTTCACATGTCCAGTTGCGTATGATACTTGCAATGTCCTATTTGTAAGCCATGCAGCTATCCATCATATCAAGAGTACATCAATACCTAGCCATTCTAATTTATTGATCAGTGTTTTGTGTATGACCCTGTCAAATGCTGAAGTTAAATCTATATAAATTAAATTACAGCATAATTTTTCATTCGTAGCTGTTATTATATTGTTATAGAACATCATGTTACAGATAGTAATAGATCTATTTTCAACATATGCATGCTGCTATATGGGTTCAAGTCCCATCCTATCCAGTTTTGAGAATAACTTATCCAATATAACCTTCTCCATTATTTTTCCTCAGCATAAAACTAGACTTAAGGGTCTTTATGACTCTGGGTTTGTCCTACTTCCATTTCCCTTAAAGGCAGGTTTAATAAGCGCATGTCTCCAATCTTGAGGAATGTCCCCATACTTATATGACCTAGTGAATAATAAATATAATGGTACCGTACATTCTTGTTTAAGCAGTTCTTTTTCAATATAATTTAATTTGATTCCAGTATCTGGGGTTACCTTAATGTCACTAGGACAACTTATCACCCCTTTTATGGAGTCAAATTGTTTTGCATAAAACTTTGTAAATATATCTACAATATGTTATGTCTGAGACTAGATTTTAGAATATGCACACAGTTTATCAATTTATATGTCTTTATTCCTTCCACATCTTATGTATCTATAAAAAGATTTCCTATTATCCTTAATACCTTTATATAAATTTCCTTCAAAAATTTTCTTGATTTTGTCTCACACTATGATTAACCTGTTTGTCCAGCTTGTTTATTTCAGTTTTCAAAGTTATAGTTCAACTGATCTTCCATTTCTTATATTGTTATGTCTCTCATCTTAATCTGATATCTTGTTCTTATGGAAATATATCCCCCTGACATTGTATGCCTAGATCCTGATGTAAAACATTTTTTTTTTAATTTTGCACTCAAACAATTTATCTTTCAAAACTTTCCACATTCCGTCTGCAGTTCTCCTACTGAACACCTCACTCCAGTAAGTTTTAGATAGTGACTGTTTTGCTTCCATATAATCTGTAATTAACCTTCTGTGTACTGGTTTAGATTTCATTTTGGCAGAATTATCTAGTAACAAATTAATCTTTATAACCCCATGATCACTGCACATCAATGGTGGTAAACGTTGATTTGAAGTAACAGTAATTTATTTAGGAACACAAACAATGTCTAGTATGTTCTGCCCTCTGGTAGTTTTTTTTTTTTTTTTTTTTACTATCTGAAGCAATTGTTGATCATGAATATACGTTGTGAATAATTTCTTTACTAATGTTGTTGAATCAATATTATTCTAGTCTGTTTCTAGTAAATTTATGTCCCCAGCTAATATTATTCTTCCCTCCTGTGTTTCATGCAAAATAACAGCACCAATCTTGTGGGACACTTTTGGAAATTTTCCAATAAAAAAAACTTTTTTATTAATGCTCGTAGCATTAACAACCATCAGAGCTGCATCAAATGTTGCTATCTGTGAACTGTTACATTTTTGATCTGGCAAAAATCCTGCCTAGTGTTTGTCAAATATTGCAAAATATCTGCTGCAAAAAATCTCTTCCCTAATTTTAATAAACACAAAACAAAAAATAAACTTGTAACCAAAAACAAAAACAAAGATAGGCAGCAAGCTGTAGAATTCCAACCAGTTAATTGTTAGTGCTTTCGTTCAGGAAATACATGAACTTCTTCAGACAAAGAAACCCCAAGAGTCCTCAGTTAAAATAAAACTGTCAATTAAGATGAGATAATTAATTATAAAACCAATTAACATAACTTGAGAAATTTAAAGAGCCAGTGTTATACAAGGTAAAATGTCCATGTAAATAAATATAAATGCTTTTTTTAAAAATCAGCAACAATTTTAAAATCACACACATCAGTCTTATTACTTAATTTTCTTGTGTATATAAATTAATCTAAATACTGTTAAATGCTAGATAACTTGAACAACTCAAACAAATGGAAATATAAAATTTGTATAAATATATACTGATAGATATGTATAAATACATATTTATAAATTAATTCAAGTATTAGATAAGTTATCATATAACCGAATTTCACCTTTATAGGGCTTTTAATTTCAAAATACATTTTATTGAGCAGTGTTCATTAAGTCCTGATGGAACATGTGCATATGTTTTAATTTGCCAAACACATTCCTGTTCTTCAAGCTTTAATTCCCAGTGCCTACCTCTAATGTTCCTAACTATTTGTTGTAAAATTGTAAACTGGAATTTATGTGTGGGGTATTCTAGAATGTGTCTAGCCAAAGCATTTGTGGTATTACCCCTACTAATTTGGTATTGGTGTTCATAAATTCTCTGCTTAAACATTCTTTCAGTTTTACCAATGTAGTAGCTTTGGCAACATTGACATAAAGCAGCATACACTACTCCTGCTGTTTTACAGTTACATTTTCCATTGATGGTGTATTTTTGTTACGGTATGTAAACTTTATTAGTTACCATAATGTGCTTGCACTGCTGACATCTCCCACACTTCTCATCCCCCAGTTGTTGGGGCATTTTTGATTGTTCCTTTCCAAAAAATCTTTAACATTTAGGCCTCTTCTATGGGTAATATGTGGTCTATCTCCCAATTTCATATTAATAGCACTGTCATCTGATATTATAGCCCAATTTTTAATCATAATATTCTTAACGTTTGTTTAAAATATAATTTCTGTAATTTTATTAACAACTTGCAGTATTTTGGATTTGTTACACATGGTATGTGAACTCAAAACCTCTGACTACAGTCTTATACTTGACTCCTAAAGTTGGTTTATGCTTCAGACTGATGCATGCATACTTGCTTTTACAGTTAGGATATGCATGCTTATTTTGCTACTACTGTATAAAAATAGCATTTTTTCTGTAATTTTAAAGCTAGAATAATACTTATGTTGTGCTGCATGCATATCAATTGCTTCCCTCAGTCTCTTTAGATGCTCAGCATGGGCCTGCCTATTCACATCTATTTCAGAATTAGCTGTGGAAAGAAAAGAACAGAAGAGCATTATGCATACCAGTCTTGCTATATTTAGCTTTCTATGTTTTATAAATTATCTTTATTAGCATACTTACAGAACTGTGGGATATTGCTAGTTAGGAACTCATCCAACCACTGGTTGAATGTATCCCTCTTGTTCCTTTTTAGGTCATTGAAGTGGTGTCTACACTCCAGTGCATGGGATGCCAGTTGCACTGGATATACCCTTGGCCAGACTATTCCAAACCTCAGACTTGTACCGGGAGCCAGAATAGTCCCCCTGCAAAAATCTTTGGATGTGGCACTTTACCAGGATTCCAATAAATATTCTGGACCCCTGAACACCCCCACCTCTGTGCCCTAAATTGGGTACCTTCCCCTCTAACACCATACATATCTAATCCCAAAGCAGTGCAATAGCAAATAATAATTGCCCACCAATTCCTGTTATTGCATTTACCAGTAGTGCACAAATCTAAGCAATGATGCCAACCATGTTTGCTTGATGTTAAATGGAGCACAATAGTGCCAGAGAGGAAAGCAGTTTTGAAAACTGGAAGGTTAATCTGACACTTGACATTAGTTTGAGGGGTGTGTGCTGCTTGTAACTCTTAGGTGATTTAGCTTTGCAGACATGCACTAGGGGCATACATTTCATGACCTGACACATGTTTGTTTGGCTTTATACACTGATACAATTATTTTTTTACATTGTGGGATTCAAACCTATACATTAGGAACAAAACAATTTCTTCCACAGTGGTGAGTTTCCATCTTTACCACAGAATAAGTGCTTCTCAGATGTAGTCATGATTTATTTACAAATACAGATGACGGACTGAGATGTTAACCATGTATGTGTGTGATCTGAGAAGGTCAATGTATATACATTCATTTGTGCATGTCTCTTATTTAAGTGTGATGGCCGTCCAAGTCCAGATAGTAGAATCATAGTTACAGAACCATTGTAGACAGCATGCCCTCAATCATAGATCTGAACCTTCAAAATACAGTAAGGGTGTCTTATCCCTTGTACATATAATTCATATCAGCTCCACTATTTATAATTAAGTATAAATTGTTATACATGATATTTAATCTAACATGAAATGGAACAACAGTAAAAATGTCTGGTATTTCCTGTATTTGAACCCAGGACCATGTGTACGCCAGCCCTATACTTACACCTGTTGCCACAGGAATATTGAAATAATACTTGGCTATTTTCCTGTTCATTGCTATATACTGAGCTGTCACAACAGTAAACATATGTTGCACTTCCTGTATTAGCACCCAGAACCATCTGCAGTATAGCCTTATACTTACACCTGCTGCCACAGGAATAGTTGAATAACAGTTGGATATTTTCTTATTCATTATTAACTTCTGTATGTTAACCGCTGTGCAATGTTACTTACCAGTGTTGTGTGATGGAAAAAAAATGCAGCAATGTATCTTTTTGACATTTAGAATGTCTATGCTCTGTCTGCGGGTGTTCTGACTGCTTCCTGTGTGGGCCACTAGTCCTGGTTTGTGCACTGATAAGCACAGTGCAAACAAGATAAGCAAAGCTAAACATGACATTTATTGTGTTTCCATTTCCTCTGTTTGCACTAAGCTGCACACGGTGCAAATACTGGCATTAAAACAAGGACATTTATGACAAAGACAGAAAAGAAATCTATTAAATAAACACCACCACAAATTTTATGTTGGTACACATTAAATATATTTATACAGATCTGGATTTGAGCTCTTATTCCAATGAACCTTCAAAACACAGTAAGGTTGTCTTATCCCACTTTGCCACAGAAACAGATTTGCAGCAGAGAATGAAAATCATTGTGTATACAAAGCAACTGCAACACCATTCACAGTATTAACAAAACATATGACAGTTGTACATTTATGCATTGCTAGTGCATGTGTTATTTTCAGATGTAGTGCACTGAGTGATCACACAACCATTTATGACTATTGCTTGGAGAAATGTAGCTCTGTCTTATCTTTCTCTTTATTACTCATTCTTCTCTTATTTGACCAGTAATCTGAGACATGCAGTCTGTAAGGCATTCTATATCATTGTCCTTAAAATGTGTGAGGATATTAAATGTCAATAATATGCAGTTGTCAAGAAATGCAAAGGAGGTTGGATGTTACTGACAGAAACTGTGAAATGTGTGCTGCTTACATACATTTAAAATCTTGATACAATTACTTCTACACTTTGTAAGTCTAACCTGGCTGACATGCCCACTGGAGGTAGGGGAGTCTGAACTGCAGTTGTGTTTTCCTTCTCCCTACCAGCAATCATTTATATTTGTAATTCATTAGCAATAAAATAATTTGGGATTCAGCAATTCTAATCAGTTCACACCTCGTTTGCATCTTCACCATGTTCACAGCCTTGAATCTACACTATTAAAAAGAAACTGTGTAGCTATGGAACCTGAAGGCCAGAAGACTTGTTTATGTGTATAACACCAAAGAAGCTTGCTATTAATTTGGATTTGTCTGCAAAGAATACTACTGCTCTTGATAAGGTATGATTTAATTTTTCAGTTATATACTGGATATGCTCACGTCACAAAAAATTATATATATATATATATATATATATATATACAGATAGATAGATATATGCATTAGCAAATACTACTTTTGTCTGTATGCACTTCTTAGAAGTCTGATTCTCAGGGTGTGCAGATGACTTAGCGCTTAGTATATCTTTGTGATGTTTTGCTAATTGTACTTTTTACATATTTTGGTCTTACAAAGTTAGACAATTGATAGAATCAAAACACTTTTTGCATCAATATTTTAAGGATCTTTTGAGGGTTATGAAGTTTGAAACTGAAATGGGTTTCATTAATTTCTAATGCATCTCTTTAATGATTTGCCAGTACAAAAATATGAGGACAAATGGAAGACATTCAGTGACCATCAGTACTTGAGGTAAGAATATGTAAATCTTTGATGCCCGAGATCTAGTACTTGATAGAGGACACATATATTCACATAAGTCTCTGCTAACACATGTTGAAGTAATTGCTGTACAAATCACCCACTTTTTACTTACTTTCATTACCAAGTAAAACATGCAAGGATATGACATTCATTTGTATTATTACACAATTTTGTTTTAAAGGAAAACTCTACCTTAGAACTCAAAAAACATATTTTTTCATTGTATCATTGTTTTTGAGCTATTTTAAATCCTCAAAATAACTCCAAGTGCATCTTTTACAATTTTAATGTGTTTCTCTAAAAATGGCAGATGATGGGGTCTGCCTTGGTAATGTGATCTTGTTTTCTTGCTTTTTCATTCCTTCTTCCTAAAATACATTTCAAGTCCTCTTAATATGATTCATGCTAGACATAAGGAAGTGGTGTTGTTTTAGCATGCCATTAAGACTGAATGGCAGGACTGTGAAGCACTGTCATCTAAACACACCTTCTGTAACAGAGAGGTTTCTATGTTAACCTGACTGAGCCTTATTTATGTATCTGTCAGAACTTGTTCCATACTATAAACAGCTGTTAGCTACTTGCAGCAAAAGTAAGTAGATAAAAAGAGGTTTTTGTAAGAGGAGTCTTTTGTAGTCCTAATAGATTTGACAAACCCTCCTCCACACTCTCATGCTGAGGTGTGAAAACTCTCACTGCTGTAAATGATCCTTGCTGTACATTTAAAAGTGACAAATAGTAGGACTCTAAACTAAGTCTGTCCGCTACTTCCCAATGCCTTCAGTGGGAGGATTTTTCTCTCTCATGAATTATGCCAACTTAAAATGTGCTTGACTAGTTCCTCAATTATTTCTGTCATGTTTACCCTCTTTTTTTCTATTTCATATTTATTTATACTTTGGTAACCAGGAAAGTGAACTGGTCCCATGACCCTTTTCAGCCACAACTTAGGCTACCTTGACAAAGATAATAACAATTACTAAATGCACTTAGCAATACAAAGAAAAAATACTAACATAAAAACACTGACCAAGATTGCATGTGCAATACATAGCCAATGTGTGACAGTGACCAAGTAAATCATTGAGCAACATTTACTAGAATGTATACATTAATAATGCTTAACTACACTATGTTGTTTATTATAAATAATTAATTGTATGAACATGTTGCACACACACACACACACACACACACACACACACACACACACACACACACAGTATGTGTGTGTGTTTCTGTATATGTGTATGTATGTACAGTGAATGTGTACAAAAGCGTGTGTGTATGTGTATGTGTATGTGTGTGTGTGTGTGTGTGTGTGTGTGTGTGTGTGTGTGTGTGTGTGTGTGTGTGTGTGTGTGTGTGTGTGTGTGTATTTAAACACAGTTAAGTACTCCTTTTCTTAGTGTTTTTAATGCAAGGGCACATAGTAAATGTATGTTAAAGTAAATTCAGCAGTATATCATAGTTGTACTCTAACAATGTAAGGACTGACTCAATGTCATTGGGAATCTCTTACAGTGGATCTGCTTGTACCAGATATGCACCCCGCTCTGGAAAGATGTCACAAAAAAGCATAAAAGACCTTTTTATGAACAGTATCAGTGCACCTAGTTGATAGGGTTGCCACCTTACTCTCTTTCTGCAGTTCTGGCATGTGTGTGTGGGGAGGGGGGGTTGAAAATGGTAAATGCATTGATGTTTTACAAGAAAAAAATATTTTCTGACTTTTTTTCTAAATGTCACAGAAATCTTTGATACTACATTTAAGTTATCTTAACATATAAACTATTATAAATAACATTTAAAGCTTAGTATTTCAATACTGTGTTGCTGCTTATGTAAGTTTGTCAGAAGAGTTGACAGTTGATGTTAAACCCCTGACAAATCTAACTGCTTTATTTTGTTATGAAAGGGAAGTGTCAAGTTCACCTCCCCTCTGCAATAAAAACAGTAGAAAACAGTTCCACAGCTTTCTGCCTTTTTATATATCAGCTGATGTGTTCCTAACATTAGCAGGATTAATTGCCCAGTTAAGATTGACAGCAGTAACTTTGTCTATCATATGTCATGCAGTTGGAGATGGATTTCTCTGCAAAGTATGTGAGAAGTTGAATTAAACAAAGTAGGTGGGCTTTCCCTTCCTTTGACCCCAGTGCAGGGAAATTAAAATTTTAAAAAGTACAAGCAGGTTTCTTGTACCTACACAATGTTGAAACCATATTGTAGGGAGAAAAGAAACGTGTTTATATCACAATATCGAAAGATGAAAATAGCAAACACTATTTCATCTAACCTAAAATATCTAAACCACATAATATCGAACATTCAGAACAGCAAATTCTTTCCTTGGGAAAAAAATTGCTATTCCGAAACACATACACACAACACAAGCACACCTAAAAAATATCAATATACACACACATAAACTTATAATCCTACAACTAACCCTACACTAAACTATACATACACTACTATCTACCCAAACCCTAATTCTAAGGTCCATCACTATTGCACACTCACCTAACCCGCGTCCAAACCCTAACTCACCTAACCCACGCCCTAATCCTAACAACCACACAATCACACACTTACCTGAACCCGACCCCTAAATCTCCATCACTGTGCTGAAAATAGTGAAGCCACAGAACTGGCCAACTGAATTCTTTCCCTAGGAAAGAATTCGGTGTTCTGCAGCTTCACTTCACTTTTTAGCATTTGATTAAAATGGGTCGCTATTAAAACATTCAAAGTTTTAAAACTTCGATGTTCTGATGTAGACCCAAAGAAACCTAACAATTGAGTTAAACTGTATGGGAGGGTGGAGTTTTCCTTTAATACTACAGGTCCAACACTTACCTTGTAAATCCAGCAGTTGCACAGTTTTAGTTCAGAGCTGAGTCTTTCTGATGCTAGGAGTGCACAGTCATTACATGGGTAGGTAAAAGTTGTGAGCACTGCTTGGCATCAATGTTATTATATGTATGTGCATAGGATGAAGGTTTTATTCCCTTAGGTGGTGAGAAAGTGTGCTATGCATTGCCTCTTATCCAATGACAGGCTGTATTGAGCATGCCTACATCTGCCTACACCCTCAGCAGCTGCTGATTCCCACTCTGAATCCTCACCTGTGTGTGGCTGTGGTAACCTTGCCATTGGTGGTGGGATGTGTGCTTCTTCCCCTTGTTCATTTCACTGAAGCTGTTTTCTCACAATGATGTTATGAAGCATAGCACAGACAGTGAAGATTTCAGTACATGCACGTGTATCATACTGCAGGGCTCCCCCAGATGTATCTAGGCACTGGAACCGTAACTTCAGCAGCCCAAACACACACTCTATGATATTTCTGGTTTGAGCATGGGCATCATTATGGCTTCTTCAGCGGGTGTGTGTGCATTTCTGATGGGCATCATCAGCCACTGCTCCAGTGCATAACTTGCATTCCCCAGTAAATGACCCTGTGAAAATCTAATACAGTTGTGAGTTGTGCCAGATATGTGAGTCATGGTAACTGCCTTTGTTGCCAGCATACAGATTCAAAATGATTCTCATAGCATTACACATGACTTGGCAGTTAATAGAGTGGAAGCCCTTTCTATTTATGTAGACTATTACCCGTTCCCTGGACCATGCCTTGATTTCTATATATGTACAATCTATGCAACCAGTACTTCAGGGTAGTGTGCTACAGAGTAGAACTCCTGCATAATCGTGGCTCTGTCCTTAGGAATACAGGAAAAATATACATGATCACTGGCATGATGGGGCATAGCATTCAGGAACTGATGGAGGATTCTGGATGCAGATGCCTTTGACACCCCCAGCATGTCCCCTGTTTGTCTCTGTAAGGTTCCTGTAGCTAAAATTCTGAGTGGTACACATACCTTCATCTCTACTGGCACCAATTCCTCTTGGTTCACCCTGGGTCTGAGTTGAGGATGACAGAGATTAAAGAGTACCTGTAGTGTGTCTCTATCCACCCTGTAGTGCTCTATAAATTTCCACCTCATGCAGACTGTGATAAGTTAACCAAGGTCTGAAAACTCCTTCTTGGCTGTGGTCTATTAGTAGCAGCAACAGCACAGACTTCAGTCTGTTGCACATACATATGAATTAAAGCAACGGCAGACCCTAACATTCTTTCTGTGTAGACTCCATTCCATGACTGTATTCCAATAGGTTCTGGAATTTGCACAGAAAATCAGCACTGAATCTACACTGATTGCTTTATAGCTTGTTGAATAGCTCCTTTATCTTGGATTGGTTAATTAGCATACAATTCAGCCACTTATGCTGTAATCAGCATGCCACAGTGTTTACCATAGTTGTATGGCTCTACACACTGTGTAGAGTCACTTAGTAAACAAACCAGTGCACTACCATGTGCGTACTGTGTAAGGTTTATTGAATCTGCCTGTGTGTTTTTCTAGAATTTTTAAAAAATTTAGGTCAATGCAGAAAGCAAACTTTGTGTTTCTTTTTCTGAAACCAGAGGAATTAACTGCTTATGAATTGCGAGAACAGCTGTGATTTTTTTTTGAGGTCAGTAAACAAGTCAAGCTGCCAGAAAAATTCTAACTTGGGTATTTCTTATTTTCAGCCCCTCATTCACCATACTTGTGTTTTATTCTTAGATCTAATGGCTTCTGGTTTGTCTGCCTGTTATATAAATTTTAATTCAAAAGCCCCTCCCCTTTTTATGCCATTTGGTCTTGATAGTGATCACAGCAATGTCATATTGTGAAGCCCTCCCCTAAAAGCAAACCTTTTTTCCTTCTAAGTCATATTTCCCTACCTACTAGTTACATACTACAATGATGGCAGCTCTGACCATTTAGCTACTTATGCTTAAGGTCACTGGCTAGTACTACTATTTAGTACTATTACATAAAGTAAATGTAAACAGATAAAACAGAAGACATATAACTTGCTTGAAAAGAAAAGTTTGGGGGCAGAGCCTAGATGGCCAACTGAGAGCAGTGAATTTTGAGAACTCCATAAACTAGTATAATAATATTAGAAAATGTTATTATTTTCAAGTTTAAATCATCAGAAATCTACAGTTAAACTACTAAACTACATAAATATCAATTTTAGTGGAGATATGCAAAAATTTTCCTGTCAAGTAACTTGGAGATATATTCAGTCACTGAATATGAACAACTCAAGGAATTCTCATACAGATGCTGCTTTGAAAAAAGAACTACAACTGATAACATCTACCTTACAGGAACTATCTTTAAAAGATGGATGACTTTAAAAATGACTTAGAAAACCTCAAATTAAATTCTCAAAAACAGACTGATACCCTTAAGGAACTATTACAGCAACACCATACAAAAATAACAAATATAGAGACTTCTCTAAATGACATTGAAGGGAGACTCAAAGAGGGGGAATTCCAAAATGAATTTCTGCTTAAACAGAATGCATGGCTGCTTAACAAAATAGATGACTTAGAAAACAGGGAAAGGAAAAACAACATAAGGATATTTGGTCTGCCTGAAAATACTAAAGGAGAAGACATTATTTCCTTCTTAACAACCTGGATTCCTGAATTTTTAGATTTGAAAGAGGGACTTTCATTTGGAAATGAAAGAGCACATAGAGTACTGAGGAAATCTGCTTCTAACTCAACAAAAACTCCACCTAGATTCATAATTATAAAATGTCTTTCATTTCTAGACAAGGAACTAATATTAAAATCTGCTTGGAGAAACTCACCCAAAAAATACAATCAAAGCCTGTTAAGGTTTGACAATGATTATTCTTCCAGAATACTAGAACAAAGGAAAAAAGACTGGCCAATAATTAAACTGTTGAAACAAAACAACATTAAAGCACAGCTGCCCTTTCTAACCAAGATAAAAATATTTTTTGCCAATGAGATAAGTACTTTTAATGACTTAGAAGAAGCTACTATATTAATCAAAAACAACAGCATAGTATCTGTCCCAGAAGAAATGGAATGGATGGCCCCTACTCTTAAAAGAATAAAAGAAACAAATCCTTGGACTGATGCTGGAAAGAAGAAACAAAAAACTGATTCCAAGATAGCTGTCCCAAAAAAAATAACTCTTACAACTACATCTCTCAAAGTATCACCTGATATGGTACATCACTTGTCATCTGTTTTTATTTATTTTTTTAAAGGAGGGTTTCTTAAACAACTGAAAAACAGTAATGATCTATTCAGAAAGTTCAAAGAGTCTAATAATTCTTCACAAAGGTAAGTCAAGATAGGTTACTATTTACATTATATATAAGCCAAACAAAGCAACATATAATATAAACATAGAAGTTTCTATTCCCCTACATAAACTCAATGAATACTTATTTTGTTCATTTTTCATTGATTTTACTTATAATCATTTTAGTAATTAATTAACTAATTCAACAAGGTACCGTTCATCAGAGTTCAGACTCAAATGTAACAAATTAAGATCATATATAATAGCAGTAACAGTAGAGTGTTTTGAAAAAAATGCTGTCATGGAGACTAATGCTTTCCTCAGTTAAATGTATGATTTAGAAATGTCATGTATATCCTGGTTAAATAATAGTAGCAAGCTCTTATTACAAATGTCATCATTATTCTGTAAATATAGTTAATATCAATTATGGCAGGTACCACAGCTACGAGTCCTTTTTGATCAATCCTGATATGGTGTGTGTGAATGCAGCTGTGTCTGGCAGCTAGTGCAAATGTCATTATTCTGTCTAAACACAGTTAATATCAATTATGGCAGATATCATAGCTTCTAGTGCTGTTTGATCAATCCTGATATGGTTTGCGTGGATACAGCCATGTCTGGCAGCTAGTACAAATGTCATTATTATTCTGTCTAAACATAGTTAATATCAATTATGGCAGGTATCATAGCTTTGAGTGCTGTTTGATTAAGTCTGACATGGTGTGCGTGGATGCAGCTGTGTCTGGCAGCTGTTGTATGTTGCCATTTTTGTCTCCAGGAAGCTGTGGGTTGAGGCTTGTGATCAAGGTTTGCTGATGCTTGTGTATTAGGAAGAGACATTTGATGTTTTAGTCTGGATCCAGGGGAAGGGGGTGGATAAAACTGTGATTTGGGATATTTTGGCAGAGAATAGTTTGTTTATACATCTGCTGAGTGAGAAATGGGAAGGCAGGAAGAATGTGTTATCTCTTGTTGTGGTGGCTTGTTGGGAGTTTTTTTTATCTGTTTGTTCTCTGTTCTTTTCCTGACTGCTGCCTCACTGAAAGGGAGGGAATTTAGGCTTGAAGGTGTGGTGAAGTGAAACTTTGCTTCAGGTGCATTGTGAGCCGATGGTATGCAGTACACAGACACACTAACAGAAACAGATGCTCCCAAGTTGCTAAGGTAATTGAGACAGAGTGACGATAATGCTTAACATCTGTGAGGAGCCTCTGAGATGATTCTCGGCAATGAAGTTTTTGGTTTAAAAGATATATATATATATATATATATATATATATATATATATATATATATATAAAACAAAAGGACTGTTTTAAACCACATGTACACATATTGATGGTCTCCCAACACTTCATTTAGCTCATTAAGTTGATTCTTGATAAAAATAAATAAATAAATAAATAAATAAATAAATAAATAAATAAGCACAATTTTATATTTAAAATGTATTTTGGTCCAAACACATTAAGGACTTACATAAGAGTGAAAGTCTGAGTTATTGTGAAAGACTAAGAGCACTTGGTCTTGTGCATTACCCTATGCAGTGGTCTGGGAGGTGAGCTTGCTCGGACGTGTTGGGCATATGCAGATAGCTGATTCTAGGGGTGTTTGGGGTTGCTGGGAAGTGTTAGAGAGTCATCAGATTTCCTTCATAGAAATGGAATGGAACTTGTGTTGAGTGGTTCACTAGCAGAGTGGTCACTGCATGGAACAGCCTGGTAAAATGGCACAGGACAAATATTGGTTTGGATATTTTAAGAACAGCCTGGAAACACACCGTATGAATTAGTGAATGGTATTCTGTCAAAACTGGATGGGCATTATTGCCCGTGCTTGAAGTACTGATATGTTTGTATTGAAGGATGGAAATAAGCACTAAATAAGATCATCAAACCATACAGTAACCTGAGGTCACTACGCTCTGCTGACAAATTGCTGGTACAAACAACTAAGAGCATAAATGTGGCTGGGGACTCTCTATTCGCCAACTCAGTAAGCAAAACTTGGAATATGCTACCTGCCAAACTTACTCACCAATCCTCCTTAACCCAGTTAAAAAAAAGCCTCAAACTACACTTCCAACATCATTGGCAGTGTCCCTGCTTAAACCCCGACTAATCACCACCTGCTGTTACTGCAAACTCTTCCTAAGCATTTCATTCATATAAAGTGTATGAATTCTTGAAGGGACTTAGCCCATAACTGTGTGTATTATCATCTGAAATTGAAGCCGCATGATTTTGATGTTGTCTACTATGTTTTATCTATGTTTGTAACCCTACTGGAAACTGCAAATTATACTTATCTCTAAATGTTTCTAGTGTTCCTAATGTATTTGTACTCTGTTTTCTGGAGCTTTTCTCCCCGGGCCTCCACTGAAAATGGACATATATCCAGTCGGACTTTCCCGGTAAACAAATGTAAAATAAATAAATAAAATAAATAATATACTTATAACAAATAAGAAACTAGAAGGGTCTCATAATTTAAAGTTTATGGACTGTATAAACATGCTTGGAAGGAGCTAATAATAAGAATAAGCATTACAGCTTGTGGTCTGTCAAATAACTAAGCAACAGCCAAAAAAAAAAAAAAAACACACACACACAATAGTTATGTAATGTATGATTTTAGTAAATCTAAACATAAACTATATAATCGTCATATAAGATGAAGTCTGCTGAATTTAGATATTAAAGACAGGATTTAATAACATGGGCTTGTGTATAATAACATTACTGTTTTAACTTGTCATAAATAACATACACTGCACTGAACATCAAGGGGAAGCATGATGATTTTCTTATATAAGTAAATATGCATAACAAGTCATGTAATTGCTTTAACTTGAATTGTAGTTTTTGTAACCCATCTTGACCATATATAATACTTAAGCAGTTACCAAGGTAACTGTTTTATACATGACATCAAACTGACAAAGTTGTTCAAGAGAAACAATAGAAGCCTGAACTTGAAATGTAACAGAATGTAACAATCATAATTCTGAACAAATCGTATTAAATTGACAATAGACACTCAGTTTAATAACATGGGCTTGTGTATAACAACACTACTGTTTTAACTTGTCATAAATAACATACACTATATTGAACATCAAGGGGAAGCATGATGATTTTTTTCATATAAGTAAATGTGCATAACAAGTCATATAATTGCTTTAACTTGAATTGTGGTTTTGTAACCCATCTTGGCCATACATAATACTTAAGCTGTTACCAAGGTAACTAATGTTTTATACATGACATCAATCTGACAAAGTTGTTTAAGGGAAACAATAGAAACCTGAATTAGGAATGTCACAGAATGTAACAATCACATTCTGATCAAATAGTATTAAATTGACAATAATCACTCAGTTTAACCTTTGCTGATTATACAAAATAGAATTTTGCCATTTAAATCAAAAAACGTTCAGTATATGCCATAAAATGGCAATTTATGAATATGGAAAGGGAACTTGTTATCATTAATCACCATAAGTGAATTTGTTGTTTTTAACCTATAATTTCACTCATTTTATAATAAGAAACCAGCAAAATGGTTCAGGGTAAGGAAAGGTGCAAAATCAACAGAACTGTAGAAAAAATAAAATGCACCAGTCTTCCACTAACAAACTTGCATTTATTTATAGAATAAGATAAAAAATAAAAAACATAAGCGCTTTCACAATAATTCCTATTGCTTCATCAGACAACTGAACAACTAAAAGTTACAGTTCATGTAACATTTCAAACTTGTCAGCTGATATGAACAAGCCAATAACAAAATACCCAAATCTTAAAGGACCACAGCAACCATAAAAAACATATAAAAATATATAAAAAACATATAAGAAATAAGTACTCAATGCTGAAAGACCCCCAGGCCTGAATGGGACTACATCCCTGAAGCCTTTTTTAAAGTCACATCGACTCAAGCATTTCAAACTTTAATATAGGCATTTTACATTTCACAAGTTTCTAACTCCTCACATTTTATACCCTTTAGAAGTTTCTTACTTCATGTAGTTCATACTTTTTTATCACACTTTTTTAATACTTTTTTATTATATAGCCATCCATGAATCCATGAAGACTTTTTAATGGTTATACTCTTTTATATATACTATATACATAGTACTAACCTATGAACCTATGAACCTATATATGAAGATTCTTGGTGAAATTCTTAATGAATTTTCTTATATGTTTTTTATATTTTTTTTATGGTTGCTGTGGACCTTTAAGATTTGGGTCTTTTGTTATTGGCTTGTTCATATCAGCTGACAAGTTTGGAATGTTACATGAACTGTAACTTTTAGTTGTTTAGTTGTCTGATGAAGTGATAGACATTATCTGAAAGAGCTTACCTTTTTTTATTTTTTATCTTATTCTATAAATAAATACAAGTTTGTTAGTGCAAGACTGTTGCATTTTGTTTGTTCTACATTTTATAATAATAAATGACAGATATGAAAATCCTTATGTGTAGGAAATGGGGGAAGAGGTATGCACTGATAATTAAAATGCACTAAATTTCATCAGTGTTCACATAAAACAAACTTGATCCTTTAAGTAAGTTAGCAACAAAGTGATTACTTAAATACTGGCAAACAATGAAATATAACTTCTGATATATCCAGTAAAATACATTGCATTATAAACATTAGGTATAAATATTACCATCGATTTATATTAAGTAATACGTTTTGAAAGATTTCATCAATAAGGGTGAATATGTTAAATAATTGTGTGCTATAATCTTTTACTGAGGTTTTATATATGATACATCCTATTTTACTATGATTGAATTGCTTGTAATATATCTTTCATGTAAATATTAATTGCTTATATAATAAGTAGATGTTTATATTGCATTAGAATTCTGTTTAATCTACAATAGTACTATATCTGTTCAAAATAATATAAAACTTGCTTATTCCTATTACAAATATACTCCATGTGATAATGTAATTTATGGAGCTCAGATGACCTGGATTGTCAAGGTATGACTGATAATCTAATGTGCTTAGGTTTATCCATCAGATTAGGAATGATTTTCATTCTATGGCTAGTGCGGATCTTAGTTTTGTTAACATTTATTAATTTAAATTTGTTATTTCACAAAAACATTTTTAGTATGCCTGACCAAAGCATTACTTTATTGGTAAACACTCAAAGTATAAAACTGATAATTTATTTTAAAAGCTCAAACATATACTTTATAGTTATCAGAGGAAAATGTTTAACAGTCACAATAAAACAAAAATACATAGTCTAAATAACCTGCAATGGATTTAACTTCATTATCTTTAAATACCAATGGCTTAAGCAATCATAGCAAGAGAGCAAATCTACTGAAATATTTAAAACTGAGCAAAGCACAAATTGTCTTCCTTCAAGAAACTAATTTCAGAGGCGTGGCCAAGGATGAACACAGGATAGCAGCAGATTTCTTCAGCTCCACCAATTTCATTACATTGACAGGAATTAATTACTTAAAAAATTAATTCTTGAAGTAATTTTCTTTCTAAATATGTTTGTTTTATATAGTTCTTGAACTATATCTAAAAAAGAAAGGAAATCTTAATAATATTCCTGTCAGAAATTACTTTGGAAATTTTCCTGTCAGTTTATCAGTCTGAAATGAGTTCCAGTAAGACAAATTCTCAAGACTCCAGCATCAAGAAAGAACTTCAGTCTCTGATAATTATAGTCCAGCAACTTACTGCTAAGATGGATAAAATGGATACTAAAATAGACACTTTCATAGAAAAAACTACAAAACAAATAGACTTGTTACATATGGACCTGCAACAACAGAAGATCCAGATGACAGGCATAGAAGAAGCTGTGAATGACATGGAAAATAAAATACAAGAACAGGAAATCAACATTGAGTTTCTGCTGAAACAAACTACACATTTACAAACAAAGCTGGATGACCTGGAAAATAGATCTAGGTGCAATAACATTAGGATTTTTGGACTGCCAGAAAATATTGAAGGTAACAATATTACTTCATATTTAACAACATGGCTGCCTAAAAGTTTAGATTTACCAGAAGCATTCTCTTTTGGTATCGAAGAGCACATAGATCTATAGCTAATACTAACTCTAACAAAACTATCCTAGATCAGTTATAGTTAGATTTCTATCATCTTTGATAAAGAGATGGTTCTTAAATCTGCTTGGGCTAAAGCTCCTGTTAAGTTTAATGAGACAACTGCGTTTGACAATGACGATTCTTCCATGGTAATTGCTAAAAGAAAAGTTTTTCTGCCACTAATAAGGGAGCTTAAAAAGCACAGTTTAAAACATACCTTCTGTTTCCTGCCAAGCTTAAAATCTTCCTTCCTGATGGTCCTAAGGTCTTGATGATTTAGACTCTGCTTTACTGTTTGTCAAAGTGAAAAGGATTTTGGATAAAATAGAAGAAATGGAATGGGCTAGTTCTTCATTAAAGAGATTGGCAACTGAAGCTTCCTGGAAGACTTCAGAGAAGAAGAAGAGACTAAAAACAAATGATTTGTTATATGTTTTTTTTCTCTCTCATCATTTTAGTTCATTATTAATCTTTTTGAATATAGTTCCTGCATTTCCAGAAAGCCACAAATATTTTGGAAAAGATTTAATCAAAGTTATTCTCTATGTGCAAAGAAATGTTTTGTTTCATAACCAGTCAAAATGCCTGAGGATTTAATGGCAGGCTGTGACTCGATTTGTTTTCTTTCTGAAAAAAGTAAGGTTAGTAATTTGATACATTTTTTATCTTTACCTTTTTTTTTTCCTTCTTCTTTTATTATTTTCTTTGTTTAAACAATGACATTCTATTTAGATTATGTAGTGGGTAAAGGGTGGGGGAGGGCAGGGAGAGAACAGTAATGAAAATATCATTAATAGAATAATAACATATTTATTTCTTGTAAAAGTTTATAAGTTCTTCAAATGCTATTTCTAATTATACTTTCTTGATTATACTGCTTATGCTTGTTTGTAAATAATCTGTCATGCTTTAACTAATAATAATCAGAACTAAATAAGAGTAAATAATATGTTTTATTTTTAACTCTATTAATATAAACAGTAAGTAACATTCCATTGTATATACTTCTTACAGCTTTCTCTTACATTTTTTATTTCTGCCTCACTCCCTTTTATTTTCTACTCTCTTTTCTTTTCTTTATTAATATATAGAAATGCTTTAGACTGTGTGGGCACAGTGAATAATAGGATTTGTATGAAAATTGAGTTGGGAGAAGAATGCTGAGTTTTATTGCTTGTTGGTAATTTTGAGTTTAATTTCACTTGCATAGAGGCTGTGATGATCTGTGGAATACATTGTGGAGGTTCTGTCATGTTTAGATGCATTTACACTGCTAAATGAATGTTTGTCACTAGTTTTAATAAGTTTCCGCCAAAATGTTAAGAGAGACAATCTGGGATGTGGGCTGTCTTATGCACAATGCCCTTGAGTTACCTCAGAATCTTCAAATCACAGAATTCTCACAGAGAAACTGAAAGCAGTTAGTATAAGCATTGACAAGGTTATCACACTGACACACCACAGATTCAGGAAAAATACTCTGTTCATAAAATATGTCAGTTATAATGAGTTTAAATGATGTAGTTTCTTGTAGTAAGTAAATGTCTTATTTTAGAAGGCATAAAAAATGAAACATTTATTTAAATGTTTTTGAAAATCTACTTAACAGCAGCATAATAATCTGTGTTAAAAATTTGTGTTCCAAACATATACTTTACTATAACTCATTTAATTCATCTGATTGACAAACATAAATAATCTTATAACTCTATTCTGGAAGAAATGTCATGTGATATATTTTAAAGCTGTAGGTTAGCATGATTGTAAAATCTGGTTACCAATATGTGTTTGCTGTGCATTATTTTGTATAAAGCAGACAGATTTATTCTAGGGACAGCAAGTAGGATAGTGCTCTACTAACACACAACTCAGTGAGATCAGATATATATATATATATATATATATATATGTGTGTGTGTGTGTGTGTGTGTGTGTGTGTGTGTGTGTGTGTGTGTGTGTGTGTGTGTGTGTGTGTGTGTGTGTGTGAGTGTGATGGCTTTTTTTTCTGAGAATCTGCATAACTATCCAATATGATTTATAATAATTTCTATGAATACAATATTTTACTCTATTGACAAAATGAATGTTTTCCACAAGTTTTAATAAGTTTCCCGCCAAAATGATAAGGGAGACAATCTGGGATGTGGGCTGTCTCATGCATAGTGTCCATGAGTTTCCTCAGAAGCTTCACTCACAGAATTTTCACAGAGAAACTGAAAGCAGTTAGTATAAACATTGACAAGGTTATCACACTGACACACCACAGATTCAGGAAAAATACTCTATTCATAAAATATGTCAGTTATGATGAGTTTAGATGATGTAGTTTCTTGTAGCAAGTAAATATCTTATTTTAGAAGGCATAGAAAATGAAACATTTATTTAAATGTTTTTGAAAATCTACTTAACAGTAGCATAATAATCTGTGTTAAAAACTTGTGTCCCAAACATATACTTTACTATAACTCATTTAATTCATCTGATTGGCAAGCATAAATAATCTTATAACTCTATTCTGGAAGAAATGTCATGTGATATATTTTAAAGCAGTAGGTTAGCATGATTGTAAAATCTGGTTACTAATATGTGTTTGCTGTGCATTATTTTGTATAAAGCAGACAGATTTATTCTAGGGACAGCAAGTAGGATAGTGCTCTACTAACACACAACTCAGTGAGATCAGATATATATATATATATATATATATGTGTGTGTGTGTGTGTGTGTGTGTGTGTGTGTGTGTGTGTGTGTGTGTGTGTGTGTGTGTATCTATGTATATATGTGTATGTGTATATGTATGTGTGTGTGTGTGTGTGTGTGTGTGTGTGTGTGTGTGTGTGTGTGTGTGTGTGTGTGTGTGTGTGTGTGTGTATATGTGTGTGTGTATATGTATGTGTGTGTCTGTGTTTATGTGTGTGATGGCTTTTTTTTTTTTTTTTTTTTTAGGTAATAACGCAGGTGTTTCTGAGAATCTGCATAACTATGCAATATGATTTATAATAATTTTTATGAATACAATATTTTACTCTATTGACAATAATGAGTTTAAGTAAATGCTCATATACAAACAATTCAAGATTTTTTGGAAGCTGTTGATAGAATTCACATGACAGAAAATAGATGCATCTTAATGCATGTAATGTCTGAATCATATTAGCCAAAGTTTTTGATTTAAATGAATGTTAGAACATAATTTTCTCTCCTCTTGATTTCTAACATTAAGATTATTTGAATGCTATTAGAATTCAAGTGTTATATATTACATAGATCTATATAATAGTATGAACAGTTTAAAAAAAAAAAAAAAGTTTATTTTAGTTTATATGATGCTGTTTTACCAAATGTGTAGTTTTGTCTTGATAGATAATTGAATTGAAAACTGTTAACCTTAGTTAAATATAACTAGTATTAAATTGATAAGGTGGTAGCTGAGGTACTGCTGCTTAGGGTAGGGGGTTAACTTGAGTAGTAAATACTGCTCTAAGTTGGAGTTTTCAACTCCAGGCGGGATGCAAGGTTTAATCCTTACATTATTTTCACTTGTTCATTGTTATATGTATATAGTTTTGACATCCACAATATATTTTGTACACTCATTGTCACTACAAACAAAATTGAATCCTATACAAAATCCCATAAGAGATTTAATAAATACAGCTATATTTAAAGGTACACCTAAAAGAGGAGATGTAACATTATTTATCTTGTTATTTGTTATTTCGATCATAAGATTCTTGAGTTTTAAAAATGCCAAATGACATCTTTAAAAGGAATTTCTTTAAACATTAATGGATTGAATAATCCGTGTAAAAGGGCAAGCCTAATAAGATACATTAATCTACACAGGCCAATCTAGTCTTCCTGCAAGAAACCCATCTCTTGAAAAAGATATTGATAAACTAGCCACTAATAAGTATGCAGTATTGGTTAGTTCAGAGCACACTCAGAAAAAGAGGAGTGGCTATTTTATGGAATAAAAGTATGCCCATTCCTAAAACCATTAAGTCTTATCAGGATGACAAAGGAATGTTTTGTATGGTTACAATACAAATTAATGGGAAGACTTACACTTTAATTAATGTATACTGGATACCTGGAATTGGTATTAATACAGTGAAACATCATATTGATAAGATCATATCATTCTCTATAGGGGATATTATTTTAGCTGGTGATTTTAATTGTATACTACATGAAAGTGATACTACCACTATAAAGAAAAGAAGAATTACATCTAATGCAAAACATTTAAATGATTTTGCTAATTCTTATCATTTGAATGATATTAATAATCAGAGTCAAAATCATTACCATACACCTTTTTTTCTAACAGATACAAAACTTATTCAAAAATAGATAGGGTCTTTATTTCTAACCAGATGGTAACAGATTTAATTAATTCCAAAATCATTTCATGTCCTATATCTGATCATAACTCAATTGTTTTTGAATTCATGATAAAAAATACTCATAATGTTCAGATCAAAAGGATACCAGCATACTTAACTCAGCTAAAAGACTATAAAGAATATATACTTTCAGAAGTACAACATTTTCTAGACATAAATAATACTCCTGAAGTCTCCATTGTCTATGTTTGGGATGCCTTAAAATCATATCTATATGGACAAAGTATCAGATGGTATAATAACAAAAGGAAATCTTGGGATAAGGAATTGTTAGATATTCAAAGTAAACTAGACTCTTATAAACATAATAATAAAGAAAATATTATGGACAAGAAAGTTATTGAAGAAATAAACAAACTAAATGAGAAATACAAAGAAATTTTAACTCATAAAGTTAAAATAACTTTAGAGAAATACAAGTTTTTGTCTTATTCAATAAGCCCCAAATACTTACATAGACTTAAAAATAAAACAAAAGATTGAATAAACAAAACCATATCAAAGAAATCTTTTCTCTAAGGAAAAGAAGAATGTTTCTAGTATACCAGAAATACTGGATGAATTTAGAAATCACTTTCACAAGATTAACCATAACAACATTAACATGGAACCTAAAGATAAAATAAAGGAGTTTATAACCACAAACATGAATAAAAGCTTAATAAACAACAGATTAAACTATTGGACAAGAGTATTTCATATACAGAAGTTATTACACAAATAAATAAGCTTAAATCAAACAAAGCACCGGGTAATGATGGTATTATACCAGAGATATATAAAATCCTTTCTAAAACTACATATTCATTAATACATAAGGTTTTTATTCTGGCCCAAACTGAGTTAATAACCCCCATCTTGGCAATATACATTTATTTCACCAATTTTAAAACCTAATAAAGATCCAACTAGATGTTCTTCATATCGACCCATCTCATTACTTAATGTTGATTATAAAATGTTTATGAGTATTTTTGCTGATAGATTGAAGACAATTATCCCGGCATTATAGACATAGATCAGACGGGCTTCATTGTAAATAGAAATACTTTTGATAATATAAGAAGAACTTTAACATTAATTGATTTTGCAAATAGGAAAAAGAAAGATTTAACACTTATTAGTCTTGATATAGGTTCAGCATTTGATTCAGTAAGTTGGGACTATCTGTTTACCTTACTGAAGTGCACAAATTTCTCTGATGCATTTGTAAATTTAATTGAGCATTTATACAAAGGAACGCTGGCTTATATTAAGGTAGGAACATATGTTTCACAAAAAATACCCATTCTTAAAGGTACAAAGCAAGGATGTCCACTTTCTCCACTATTATTCACTTTAGTAATGGAGCCTTGGGCTAATTTGATTAGAAACAGTACTGACATAGAGGGTTTTGAAATAGAAGAAAATACAACATCAAAAATTCAACTTTTTGCAGATGATGTTCTAATTACATCAGCAGGATCTAATTCTTCTATGCAGTCTTTATTTGATAAAATGATGAATTTTAAAAGTATTTCTGGTTTAATATTCAATGAAGAAAAAACTAAAATACTACCTATATATACACGAAAAAATACTCTCATTAGTGATTTTACTAAATATGTACCCAACTCAGGTCAGATAACTTATTTAGGTATAATACTATCTAAAGATATTAAATCTATTATATATAATAATACCTGTTTTCTTAATATACAAAATCTTTTTAATACCTGGAATAATATGTTTTTTACTATGGAGGAGAGACTTACAATTATTAAAATGATAATATTCCCCAAGATTTTATACTTAATACAATCAATAATACTTTCACCTACAAAAATAACTATCAAGAAACTGAATACACTAATGTTAAATTTCTTATGGGCACCTAATAGACCTAGGATTGCATTAAAGAAACATACTAATAGCTGGTCTCAAGTGGGTATTTCTTTTCCAGACTTTAATTTATATATTATCTCTTCTATTATAAAAGTTATTACTTTATTAATAGATCGGTCATATGTCGCAAAATAGAAAGATTATTGGGAGCTAATTAGTATGCACTTCATGAAAATCTCCTTAACACATAAAAATATGATTATAAATAACTCCATGTTGTGGTTGCTAAAGGAATTTTGTACTTCACCTATTACACCTAAACATATGGTCTGTTACCCATTAAATATTATTATTAGTTATCGTAACTTTATATTCATGCACCCTAAGTATAGGGAATGGAATTTTATTGTATTCCCTATAATTTATACTCAGGGTATGCTTATGTCATCTACTTCTGAAGGAGCTCATTTAGCTATAGATAATAATCTAAAGTACTGGTATCAGCTGACATCTGATAATAAAGTTAAAAATCTAGATTTCTTAAAACAAGAATTTGATCTAAGAGAAACTTGCTGGTTAGAGGTTCAGATCTTTAGACAACATCTCATTGGTAGAATAGATCTAATGTCTATAACAGTTAAAGAATCTATTCCAAAACTGATTGATTACTTGATAATAAATTTACAGCATAAAGTTTCTGATAAAGGTAAACTTTCATATATACATAAAATTATCAGACAAGAAACTTTTTACAATGTAGATTCATACTGGAATTATTTCACCTCTATTAATGGGGAACCACCAACTCAACAAGATAAACAATATATATTGGAATCTGCTTATAGAACTACATCTTCCATTGTCTGGAGACTTTATACATGGAAATTTTTACATAGATCTTTTTATACACCTTTGATGATGAATAAAATTAATAATAAAGATAATCTATGTAAGAGATGTAATGTAGAAATTAATGCTGACTGGGCTCATATGTTTTATGACTGTATGAAGTTGAAAGAATACTGGAAGTCAATTAATGAATTTTTGCAGGCTCTTTTTACAGATAATTTCATTATTTCTAAGTCTCTTATATTATTCAACACACCTGTACCTCAATGTGTTAAAAAGATTAAGCTTCCCTTGTTATGGTCTATACTAGCAGTGGCTAGGAAAATAATAACTAGAAATTGGATTTCAGATACACCTCCTTCGTTCAATGAATTTAAAAATGTTATGAATATAATGTGTCATATGGAAATAAGCACAATTAGAATGAGAACAACTAGAAAAACATCACATTTTATTGTATGGGATAATTTACAAAATTTGTTAAAAAAATTCTAATTTCAATAGCACAGTATTTTAGTTTAATTAATTGATCTGATTGTAGTGGATGTCTTTGTAAATACTTTAGTTGTTTTGTTGAATATTATAATAATACCTATTTTTAATTATTTGTATAAAATTGTTATGATATTTCTCTTATATGTTAAAACAATAAACTTGTTTTAAAAAAAAAAAGAAACTAATTTCAAAACAAATGACAATTATAAATGGAATCCTAAGGAATATATGATATTGGCGCAATCCACTTATAAGACAAAAACAAAAGGGGTAAGAAATTTTATGGAAAACAAATGTGATTAACCCAGAAATCATTTATAAGTATGAAGATAAAGAAGACCTTATGGCATTAGTAATAGTTAAATATAATAACAGAATATGGACCCTTGCCAATCTATACTGGCTCCCAGGCATTGGAACAAGAACTGTTAAAAACACTTGGATTTCATTTCCAATAATTATAAAGGCAACTTAATATTAGGAGGAGATTTTAACTGTATATTTGATATTTCTGAAACTACAAATAAAATACCACTGCATACAACTGCTGTATCAAAAACTTTAAACAAGTGGGTAGAATAATTTCATCTTGTAGATACTTTCAAATGTAAAGAAAATAAATCTTTGTTGTTTCCCCATCAAGATCACAAATTTGGTAGCCAAACTAGAATAGATAAAATATTTGCTGCCCATGACTTACACTCTAAAATCATTAGTTTCTCAATCACTCCCTGCCCCATTTCAGACTACAATTCATTGACACTAAAACTTCAAAATGTGTACAAACCATTAATCTTTAACTTCAGAACTCCAGCATATATAACTATAATTAAAGAGTTCAAACCCTGGTTATTATCTGAATTACATTTCTTCTTAGATATTAATTGCACCACAGAGATAAACAAAATAATGATATGGGACTCATTACAAGCTTAAATATATGGTAAAACCCTAACTTGGTATAAAAAATAATCAGAGAATGGGATTCTGAATTATTAGATCTACAATTTAAGCGTTTGTCAGTAAAAGCTGAAAAAAATCAAAATCATTTGGAGATGAAAAAGAAAGTAGAAGTATTAAACAATAAATTGAATGAAATGCTAACAGATAAAACTAGTTTAGCTTTAGAAAAACTAAAAATTAATACCTTGGCCACTTATTCCAAATATCTACATAATTTATCCACAAGAATAATACAATCAAAAGCTAGCAACATTAAAATTATCTTCCATGAAAAGAAAGGGAAAAATGTCTCGGATATAGGTGGCATTCTTGATGCCTATACAAATTACTATATGGAACATTTCCAAAAAGAAAATATATATAGCGATCAACTCTATCTAGATGTAAAATATTCTAATATAAAAAATACCAGAAAATTTTAAACTAGATCTGCAAGCACCCACATCCTACAAAGAAATTACAGATACAATAAAAGAAAGTAAAAAATAATAAAGCTCCAGGTATAGATGGCATAATTATGGAAATATATAAACTTTGTCCTTCAAAGATACTATCCCTCTTCCATAAAACTCTATTAGAAATTCAGTCACAAGCTTTAATACCACTCTCTTGGAGATATTCCTTAATCACACCAATCCTAAATGAAAATAAATCCCCAAACCTCTGTACCTCATATAGACCTATATCATTATTATATAATGACTGTAATATATTTAAGACAAAATTAACTAACAGAATGAAAATACCACTATCCAAAACAATAAATAATGATCAGACTGGATTTCTATATCATAGACACCCACATGACAATGTTAAAAGGATAATTTCTCTTATATATTATGTTAATAAAGAAAATAAACTCTCATAATTGGCTTAGATATAGAGAAAGCATTTGATTCCCTAAATTGGGACTATTTATTCAAAATCCTAATGCTATTTGAATTTCCAGCATCCTTTGTTCATCTCCTAAAGAATATATATACAAATAATTTAGTGTATATCAAGTTCGTTCTTTTACCTCTGAATCTATACATATAACAAAAGGCACTAAACAAGGATGTCCGATGTCACTGATTCTATTTGCTCCGGCTATTGAAATATTGGCAGATTCAATTCATAACAATATAAAAATCAAAGGAATAGATGTTTATGAGCAATACAATTCTAAAGTAATGCTATTTGCTGATGACATATTACTAACATTATATAATACAAAAGATACATTAGAAAAATTAGATATATTAATTGACAAATTTCACGTGACTTCAGGACTCCATTTCAGTAAATCAAAATCAAAATTTTTATTTTTAAATTAAAAAAAGAACTGCAGACTAAGGGGGATCACATCATAGGGAAACAAGAATTTACCTTAAAATATCTAGGAACTGAGTTATGCAAGGATAATAATGAATTAGTCTAAAAAACTACAATAATATCATCAATACAACTAAAATATCTGTGGAAAAATGGAAGAAAATAATATTAACATTTGAAGATAGATTACAATTACTAAAAATGGTTTTACTGCCAAGATCCTATATATAGCCTTGGCAATACAACTGTTACCGGAAAGGAATATACTTAAAGAAATAAATACATGCCTAATAACATTTTTATGGTTTCCCAGAAGAAGCATAATTGCTTTAATACATCATATCAGACCATGGAAACAGGGAGGATTAAACTTTCCTGATATAGAAACATTTATAAAAGCATCAATATCTAAAACAATCTCAGATTGGATAAGTCCAAATTACTCTGCAAATTGGAAAGAATTACTAACTGTAATATCAATAAATTAATTTGATTTACAAAACAAATTTCAAATAACAGATAAAAACAGTTTGCCATGGCACATATGTATAAGTATGCAATATAACATAACTAAACCCACTAAAACTTGTATGATTAATTATTACATTGACTCGTTTAGGAAAATTATTAATGCAAATATAGATTTAAAAATCTGGTTTGATCTTTTAACAACATTTATAGTCACAAAGAACTTTCCACATAAAATATACAGAGAAATTATTAAATCCTGGGAACAGAAAGGATTTGTTTGCTGGCTCCAATGTATCAAAGAACTAAAAGTTTTAGATATACAAGTAATAAAAACAACATACAAAATTCCACAACAGGACTGGCTAACTTTACAAAGTATTCTGTCATATTCACAAGATTTAAGTAGAATAATTAACAATTCTTCATTTAAAGAAATACCTAAATTTACAAAATACATATATGAAACCATATATAATGACTTTGACATGGGAAACTGTATTTCAAAATTTAAAAAAATATTGATAACATATAAAACAATACCCAAAACCTCATATTGGAAATATATAACAAAAGGACACTCAATACAGTTAACTGAATATATTAAAACAAATATCTTATTATCGATAAAATATATATCCTTTACATGATACTGTAAAGTTTTTAATTGGAAATGCTTGCACAGAGCATTCTTAACCCCAGACAGAATCAGTAAAATTAGTTCTTCCATAAAAGGAATATGTTGTAGATGTGAGCAAGTACACGGTGCAGATTGGAACCATATTTTCTTTGATTGTGTTAAAATTAAGCCATTTTGCAATGGTATTAATAACTTTCTGCAAGCTTTATTTAATGAATCATTTTATTTAACTAAAGCTCTTGTATTATTACATGTGAACAAAGATCCTCATTTGAATAGGTCAAACATGTATCTAGTATGGACTATAATTGCAATTTCAAGGAAGTGTATAACAAGAAGATGGAATACAAACACAATACCAACTTTGGAAGACTTCTACAGCCTACTGAAGACCACAGCATTATTGGAAATTAAAATTAAAGAACTAAGAATTTATCCAAGACCATTTATCAACAACCTTTGGGGAAAAGTCATATCATTGATTGACACTATATAATAATTAATCAGACACTCTGATAATGGATTGGATATAGTTATAAAGTAACTGTATACATTAAGATCTGTTATAGTGTCACGCTAATGTAAATAGTGTACATAGTTATTTAAGATGTTATGTGTGATACTATGTAATTCATTCATATGCATGTGAAAAATAAAAAAAAAAATTAGAAAAAAAAAAGAAAAGTTTAATACAGAACTTATAACTTTTGCAGCCTTTTAACAATGGTAAAGTTAGGTTTTGATTAGCCTTATAAGTGTATCTGACATGATAAACAGGAAAGACCTTACATTAGTTTAAATATGTAGGCATTTCATGATGTAACATTCCAAAATTTTATACAGGATGGTTTTCTTAGGCAGTGTAAGAAATGTTTATACTTACAGAAAAACACATTCCTTTTGTTTTGAACTTTAACATTTCTGAAATATATAATTGTATTTATGATGCTAAGATCAAATAGCCCCATCCTGTGAGCTTATACACAGACCTACATCTACAGATGGTTTTGAAGACTCTATCCACAAAAGCATAACCGGACCTCAAATATAAATAAGTTCAGCACAACCAAAACCTTATGCATGTAAAATATCACACAGACGTTCCACTAACCATGATGAATCAGTCCTACAGTATCATAGTACTGTGACACCAGAGAGAAAGAGAGAGTCCATAACCACAAAATAACTAGGATACACTCAGGTCCCCCTGTTTTTCACTCTATGGGAGTGTGCACACCGACCATCCCCTATACTCTCTTGTCTAACTGCGGCAAGATGACCCTGCACACTCACTCTCATGCATGGAGTACACCATCCTTGCCAGTATTGAAAAATACATTGCTCTACACTTTGGAAGTTGCTTTATTTAATTAATTGCCCATCCTAAACTCTCTGGTCTCCCTGTGGCAAGAAAGTCCTGCACAGTAACACTATCCTGTGGAGTATACTTGCCCTGCTAGCATTGAAAAATAGATTGTTGCATGCTTTGGCAGTTGCGTTAATTTATTAATTGTCCTCCTACAAGCTCTGGTCTCCCTGTGGCAAGAAAGCCCTGCACAGTCACTCCCTTACTCTCTTGTGTGAATTATATTTTCCCTGCCAGCAATGAAAAATAGATTGCTCTATGCTTTGGCAGTTGCTTTAATTAATCAATTGTGTAGGTGTCTTATGTTTTGTTTTGTTTTTATACATTGTATTGATTCTGTTAGACACATATGGAACACCGTATTTAATTTCCTCCTCTGGACTGGTATTTCTAATACTGAACTTAGTTCTTTTTAACCAAAGATAGTGTAGCTATAACATGCACACTCCCCTAAGAATGGTAGCCTCTTGTCTTTGTTTAGTACAGCCATCCTTATTGACTTTATTTAATAATAAAAAAATAAAAACATTAATAAATAAATACATGAATGAATAGAAAAATACATGCAAAACAAGAGTTTAAGTCTGACTCTTAACTCTAGAGTACATTCTATGTTTTAAATAATTGTATCATCATTTTTGTAGTATGTTAAATAATTGGACTTTCTGTTGCATTTTTCCAAATTCATAATGGAGTGCTTGTATTCTGCCTTTTTCTCCAAATTTTATGGCAATCTTATTTTTCTGTGTCGACAATTTGTATCCCCATCGAGTAATGTGTTAAACCAAAGATATTTTATTTGTTCTTTTCTTCAATCTTTGTAATGGTGTACCAATGCATACTTGTAATTAATGCTGTAATTGCAATTTTTATGTGGAGCTTTTCTCATTGGGCCTCCACTGAAAACAGGCTACTAGCCCAGTTGGACCACCCTCTCTCTATGCTTTGGCAGTTGCTTTAATTAATCAAATGTGTAGGTGTCTTATGTTTTGTTTTGTTTTTATACATTGTATTGATTCTGTTAGACACATATGGAACACTGTATTTAATTTCCTATTCTGGACTGGTATTTCTAATACTGAACTTAGTTCTTTTTAGCCAAGGATAGTGTAGCTATAACATGCACACTCCCCTAAGAGTGGTAGCCTCTTGCCTTTGTTTAGTACAGCCATCCTTATTGACTTTATTTAATAAAAAAAAAAAACATTAATAAATAAATACATGAATGAATAGAAAAATACATGCAAAACAAGAGTTTAAGTCTGACTCTTAACTCTAGAGTACATTCTATGTTTTAAATAATTGTATCATCATTTCTCTAGTATGTTAAATAATTGGACTTTCTGTTGCATTTTTCCAAATTCATAATGGAGTGCTTGTATTCTGCATTTTTCTCCAAATTTTATATTACGATCTTATTTTTCTGTGTCAACAATTTGTATCCCCATCTAGTAATGTGTTAAACCAAAGATATTTTATTTGGTCTTTTCTTCAATCTTTGTAATGGCGTACCAATGCATACTTCTAATTAATGCTGTAATTGCAATTTTTATGTGGAGCTTTTCTCAATGGGCCTCCACTGAAAACAGGCTACTAGCCCAGTTGGACCGCCCTAGTGAACAAATATCAAATACATACATAAATAAATTCTACCATATGGTTGCCAACTTACTATTCCTTTTTTTTTTTCTTCACACTATTCTAAGCAACTCCATTTAGGCTTTTACCTACTTCTACAGTGGCCACTTCATTCATTGTTTTTTGTGACTTACCTGGTGTTACGCTGACACTTGGTGTCTTAACCTACTCTGCTTGGGCTCACTTTGCTCCCCTACCCTACCCTAACCCCAATTCCCACCCCCTCGATCTGTAAATTTATACAATATTACATCATGCCCCTTCCTTTACTTTCTCCACCCTCCTCCTCACAGTCAGCCAATCAACTCATCGCAATAATCATCTCACACCCATCCTACCAACTTACTTCACTCTTTTTCCTTTCATATGCACTTATTCCACCTTTAGCTTATTTTCTTCTATTTTACTAATTTATAACTGATGTACTATACATCTAATATACCCCTGTCTTCAATCGCCCTAACTTTCAATAACACACCTACTTACTCTACTGTCTAACTGCATTATCATTCTTCAAATCCTTCACCTTCACCCCGCTTTGGTTCAAAGGTTACCTATCTTCCTTCTTCCTCAACATTCTCTAGCCCTCTGTGAATTATATCACTACAACCTTCTCTACTCACTCTCTAGTCTCCATTTCCATTCCTTCACTACCTATTTTATCATGTTTTTCTTAGTCTCCTTACAATGACCCTTTTCTGTCTTTCTTCTCTTTCATCATATATCATACTGATTACACCTAGACTCCTCTCCTATTGGCACTGCCTCTTTCTCCCATTTCACACATCATTACTTCGTACCTGTCACTCCTCATCTATTTCTCATCTTCCCTATTTTTCTTTGTTAGATTTAATTTGTATTACTTACCAATATATTTGTCTAACTAAATCCACCTTATCCTGTTTATTCCTTAATTTGCTGTTACTCTGTGGTGGCATTCACCCTAATCCTGGTCCCAATTTCACATCTTCCCCATCCTTAAGTCAAACTCCGGAATTACACAACATGCTTAAATTCATCTCTATAAATATACATAGTCTATACAATAAAGTGATTGAGTTACATGCTTGAATTACCCTATACTCCCCCTGATATACTTGTAATCTCTAAAACCTGTCTCAAACCATGCATTAAAAACTCTGAAGTACTTACCCCAGGTTTCAATATGTTCAGAGATGATTGACTCTAAACAATGAAATAACTGGAAGCACAGCCCACACTTAGCAAATCCTCCTCAAGTATATCCAAGTCCAAAAATAATGGTAAAAAACGTAAATGTATTCCATAAAAAATAGGTTCAAAGGATTAGCGCTTTCATCCTTTATAGTAAGAACTTCATCAGATGACTGAAGAAAGTGTTTTTATTATGTACTGCATCCTGTTGTTTCTTTGTTGGTAAAACTGACCATAAATTGAACAATTGTATATATGAGCATTTATCTAACACTAAAAGAAAAGGAAAAAAAGAAACCAATGCCATGAGTAAACACATTTTAGAAAATGAAGGGCATTCCTTTAAATTTGCAGTAATTGATAGTATTAAAACAGACATGTGAGGTGGGGCTTGGTCACTTATTCTGGAAAAATGTGAATTATACTGGCAGTTATGTCTTGATGCAGGCAACTGGCCAGGTTCAAATGAACATGTTTCCGTTAGTTCTTTACTTAAGCTTAATGCTTTGGAAAGATAGACTCTTTTATGTATTTTACATTTTTACATTTTTATATTTTTATATAATATGTTTTGGGCATTAATCTTTCATTAGCTTTTCATTAATTATGTTTGCTTTTTCATGTTCATTGTCGATGATGTTTTACTGTGAGTGTTTAAAGCTGGCTTAAATGCTTTCTTCCTTCATCTGATGAAGTTTTTACTATAAAGGACGAAAGTGCTGATTGTTTGAACCTATTTTTTATGGAATAAATTTACATTTTTTTACCATTATTTTTGGACTTGGATCTACTTGAGGAGGATTTGCTAAGTGTGGGCTGTGCTTTCAGTCATTTAATTGGCCTTTTCCTAGTTCATAGTTTGTTTTCACTGTTTTCTTTTGACTCTAAAGAATAATAGGTGGAGTAGCCATGCTCTATCCAAACTGCTCCTCGCTTAGTATTCATAATCATCCTATACCTTCCTTTCGTAAAGCTGAACCTATTATCTTTTAACTTCAAGTATCATAAAATCCTCTGTATTATTACATTGCACATACAACTAGGCAACATTTTATTAACACTAGAAGATATCCTATCTTGGGTCTCAACCAATATTTCTTTAGAAACTTAATATTAGGTGAAGTCAACATCGGTTGGCAGAAACTTAACTCTCAATTCCCTACAAACAGCATTAACCTATTTGGATTTTCACAACTCATATCTCACCTAACCTATACCAACTCATCAAACCAAACTGGTTCTATCATAGACTGTATTTTAGTATCCCACCTGAGTAACATTTTTCAATCTGAAATACTTCCAGATTCAATTAGCGATCACCAACCTACCTGGACAACCCAACTTGTCATTCATCCTTTCAAACAACATATTTACAAAACTGTACACAATTTAACCCACTGCAACCCACTTACCTTTACAAATATATTAAATTCTATTAGTTGGTCTTTTCTTAAATACTTACTCCTTGATGAAGCAGTCAACAAATTCAACTCTATATTCCTAAACACTTTAAACAGATTAGCATAAGAGATTCGGTATTGACAAAAAGCCAGGGAGAGAAAATATTTTTTATTCTTTTCCTTCTTGGAGGAGCTAAACAAGGATAAGGCCTGAGCATGCTATATGAAACAAAAGTCACAAGAAAACCTATAGTGTAACCTAGTAAAGAAACAAGTGAACAAAGATAAAAAACAATGCTACTGCAATCCACAAAATCAACACAAAACTAGTCCAAAAAATCTGACAATGAATAACATTTTACACCCTGGAATTAACTTTTCCCCACAACCCTCCAGTGACTGTACCTCTTCTGATATAGCATCTCAATTAAACTCTTATTTCATCAATGGCATATCTTCCATTACTATCAATTTCTCATCTACACCTGCTAACTTTCCTTCATCCTCCTACTGGCTGCCTCGCCAACCTTGTTCCCCTTCTGCTGATAGTCTTCCTAATGAATATCTAAAAATGGCAGCTGACTCAACAGCCTACTCACTTTCTATACTCATTAACAAATCTGTTAAGAAAGCCTATGTCCCTGCCCTGTGGAAAAAAGTTCTTCATTCTTCCTCTCCACAAAGGTTGCATTTCCATTGATATATCTAACTAGAGGCCCATTGCTATACTGTCTCTCCTTTCCAAAATTTTAGAAAAATGCAACCACAAACAATTTCTTCAATACCTACTTGACAATACACTTCTCTCTGCTACCCAACATGGATTCAGACCTGCACATAGTACTACCACTGCTCTATTATCCTGCACTGATATAGTCAACAGAGCTCAAGATACAGGTAAATTTGTCTCATCTCTATTTTTGGATCAAATAAGAACCATCAAAAACTTGTCATGTTGTACAGAGCTAAAAAAATCATCACCAATTCCACAAAAATAACTCTTGCCACCACTTATCTATAACCATCCCTTCTATACACTTCCCCTACTCTAACTAATCTTCATGCTTCCCTTAAAGTAAAGCTCAAGCAATGCTATATTAAACTAGCTAAATTTTCTACTGGTGAATACCTCAAATCACACCACTGCTCTTTACTCAAAATCCTAAATTGGCTCCATGTCCTCACCTGCTTACTTTTAATTAGCTATTATTAACACACAAAATATTCTATGATCCCTCCATTTCTCAAACCACTTCTTCCCTACTCCAACATTATCTTCCTCCTCATGACTTGTATTATTCTCCCAAGCACATCCTATCTGTTTATAAACCTCAAAGGTTGAGTGCTCTTAGTCTGTATTCTCACTGTGTTGCCAAACCCTGGAATAGTATTCCAGCATTAATCAGATTGATACCTCACTACTATACCTTCAAAAATCACATAAAAGAACATCTCTCCAACTCCTGGATCTGTTCATACTCTATACCATCTTAATACTCATCCCTTTTCACTTCTGTCTTACAATATTTACTCTTGACCCAACTTACTATCCTTCCTGCTTCCCACTTTCCTAGCCTTTCTTTCAGTAAAACTACAACTATGCTAACTGCTTTTACCTTTTCCTTTTGTATTTATCCAAGAGAATCACTTTGCTTCTCTGCCCTACTGCTACATGGTACATTGCATTTTCAAACTAAAGTAATATTTAAGTGAAGTTTTGGTACTAGTATTTTGTTTCTTAATGTCTCTGTATTTCAAGAATTTACTTATATGTTTAAAAATGTTGTTGAGCTATTCTCCCCAGACCTCTGCTGAAAATGGGTACACTTTTGCCCAGTCAGACTTTCTTGGTTACCATATGTCACATAAATAAATAAAATATAAGCCAAGACTGAAATCCAATAACACATTGTGACCTGGCATCTTCAAACACTTCCTAATAATTGATGGCACCACTGTGGTTGAAACAGATGCACACTCACTGGATTTGGGAAGGAGTTTATGGCAGTGTTGTGTTTGTCAGGGGCCATAATTAAGGTTGTCTCAGTTAGATTGAAATGGATTAAGAGTAAGTATGGTATGGTTATTGTTCTCATTGGAATTAATACTCTAAGAAATTCTATTTTGGATAGGCAATAGGATATTGCAGGATTACAGAACATTATTGTAAGTATGAAATGCTGCCATCACCTTGAATGACACTGGTCATATCACTCTGAAGTGAAATAAATGTGAAACCACCCACAATGCTTGGCAAGTCTTGACCTCTGCTGTCCATGACTGCAAGTAATGAGCAAGACATTTTCTATCTCCACATTGTCATTTTTATACTTTTCAGACTGAAACAAAACAGTGAAAGATACACAAAATAAAAAGTCAGAAGAAAATATGATTTTTTTCCCCGAAATGTTTGGGTTCCTTCCAGGTGACCATCAACTGGTCCCAGTGCCTTTCCTCATTCAGCAGGTCTGCTGAAATTTCTTGTCTTCCAGAGAATTACTACATCCATGTTTGGGGCCAATAAAGAGATCAAGACATCCAAAGATAGAATCACATAGCTGAAGGAGTGTTTTTTTTTCTCATTCCTTCCCCATCCCCTGCATATAGCAAGTATCACCCTTTGGGTGGGACATGCAATGAGTATTAGCTCTGCAAAGTTCCTTGCTTCCACAAAGGACAGCCATGAACAGGAATGACCTACCCAGGCACCAACACACAGTTGTTTCCCTGACTTTAAGCATGGAAATCAAATCACACAGCTGTGCCCAGTTGTACACCCTCCCCCTCCTCCCCAGGATGGGTGCACTTATTCTGCCCGCCAGTGTGATCAAACCCCCAAGCTGCTAAACAAACTTGAGTTGCCAGGACCATAGCCAAGGTTTTAATTCTCTATGTCACCACCACACATTTGAAGTAAAGGTGGCTTTGTTAAATGATAAAATAGTGAAAGTCTCAACAACAAAATGGAGGATTTAGAAGTTTTTTCTCTGCTTGGATGATGTTGAATTCTGTACCATTACTGAAATTTGGTTTAACAATCCAAAATGCATATTACATTATGGGTACACTTGCTTTCATTGTTGCAAGTCTGATGGGAGAGGTAGTGGTACCTCAATGTTTTTAAAAGAACTCCTAAAAGCTGGACCCCCAAAAAACTGTTTTTCACCTCATGTTTTATAGCCTATCATAGTTTTTTTATCTGTGCATTCTTCTTCTTTGCTCCTTAATCTGCTGTCCTCAGCATATAATAATTATAATTATATTGTTTAGTATGCATTTGAGGCATTCTCCATTTTTATCTCCTTGTCCAGACCAAAAATATCTTCTTTTCTCTATGTCAACTTCTTAATGATTACTGCTCTTTCCATTTCACTTTCATATTTTTCCCAGTATCTCTCTCTCTCTCTCTGTCTCTCTCATTTTGTCAGTTTTCCACTCAGCTGTAAATCTCATAATTTCCTGTCTAGTCTTCACTTTCTTTTTTTTCTTGCATTTCTTCGCACCACTTGCACCAACAAATAACTCACAATACCAGCCCTCCTTATCACACTAATTTTCTTCAATAAGCAGTTTTTTTTCTGTGGACTTCAAACAGAAATTCCTCTATCTGTATTAACAATATTTCCATTCTCCCAGAACTTATTTCATTTGGTAATCTTGTCTTTACCTTGTCACACACACTGAATTCTCCTTCTCCTGATACTAACCTCCTTATCATCTTGCAAAATAAAAACATCTCCACCTAGTGTCTCTCATAAATGTTTATCTGCCACTTCTTAGATAACCATATCATTTGTATCATATAAACTTGTAACACGTATTTTCCTTTAAGTTCTTCTTTTATCCCAAAATAATAATAATAATAAAAATAATAATGATAAAGTGTCCTCAATTGCTTCATTTTTTTTGAGGCTGTAATCTTTCATCTCAAGCCTTAAAAAGTCCCAGAAAAGCTTTTTTTGATATCCTCAACATGTCTTTATATCTGAACGATCTTTATCTTCCTAACTTATTCTTTGCTTTTCTTTGCTTTCCTAAATAATATATATATATATATATATATATATATATATATATATATATATATATATATATATATATATATATATATATGTCCTGGAACCACACTGCATGCACGAACCATGGTAAAAAATACTTTTTAATACATGGGAACACACATATCCCTACTAAATTTACTATCATTTTTCTCAGCATTAGAGGATATAAATTGATCACCTTTACCTAAAAATAGGCATATATCTTGCCCTTTGCTAGTTTTTAACATAAATGGTAGTATCCTCCAGCAATTTAGCTGGATAGCCTCTCTCCAAGAACAGTTTTTCTAAAAAAACACATTCTTCCTCAAAATTTTCATCTAGAGAGGTAAGCCTACTAGCTCTTATCAGTTGCCCCTTAAAAATGCTTCTCTTCTGTACATACGGATGGGCACTCTCAAAATGTAGATAAGAGTTAGAAAAAGTCTCCTTTCAGAAAACTATAGATTTTATGCCCCCAGTGGTTTTAATAATACTCACATCCAAAAAATCTACTTTATTAAATGTACCCGAACTTGTAAAGTGCAAGAAAGAAGTCGTTTTACCTATGTACTCCAAAAATTCTTTCAACTTCTCCTCTGATTCCTAACAAAAAATACAAATGTCATCAAGAAATCGCTTGTATAAAATCCAACAATCACAAAATCTAGAGTTAAGGACTTATTGTTTTTCCCACCAGGCTAAGATGATATTGGCATAAGTGGGAGCACAACTGGCCCCCATTGCCACCACCCCCTCACTTGGTGAAAATATTCTCCACCATAATAAAGTTATTTTTTAATATCAAATCCATTAGATTGAGTGTAACTTGTAATTTGTCACTGGAAATTATACACTTATCCACGAAGGCCACCCCCAGCCAATCTAATCCACTGTCCTGAGGTATTACTGTGAATAAATATTTAATATCCACAGTCACAAAAGTAATATCATCATAAACCTGGTTTAAATCAATCCCCTGAAGAAATTCCCTGGAGTCTTTAAGAATATTTTTTTCTGTTCCCCAATACTTTTTCAATTTAACATCCATATATTTTGCTAAAGGTGCAATCTTGTAATCTTCAGCAGACACTATGGGTCTGAAAGAGTTTTTTTTTTATCCTTATGGACCTTGGGAATCCCAAAAATGGAAGAAGCAGTTAAGAAATGAGCAAGATCGCTCATAGGTTTTCTCATATCCCCATCAACAGACCCCCATGTGTTCAACAGCAACATGACATATAAATTAAAAGAAAAAAAATCTATAGGTTCATAGGTTCATAGGTTCATACTAGGCTATCTGCCCAAGGGCATTTATAAACCTAGCCCATAGTTATGTGGCTTTCGCCACCCCTTTAGTTTGAATAAAAACTATGCCTATCATTTTGCTGTGCCTCTGTCAAGCAGTGACACTGAAGTAATCCCTGGGGTATATCTGCGATCTCCCATCCATTGGTCAAGATTCCTCTTGAATATGGCCAGCGAGGTGCTCTGCCTCACATGTACCGGGATTTTGTTCCACAGCACAGGGAGTCTCTGGGTGATGAATCTGTCCCTCCAGCACATTCTATTTATAACCGTGTCAAGGTTTAAGTCTCCCACCCTTGTGGTTCTGAGGGATCTAGATTTTTTGAGGTGAAGCATATTCATCAAATCTGGGTTTGACATGGCCTTATATGTCAGGCACAGGTCACCTCTGAGCAAGCGGTATGAGACTGAATAGAGCTGGAGCTCTTTCAGTCGGGCAGCATAAGACATATTTTTGAGACCCTTTATCCTTTTGGTGAGGAACTTTTGGGGCCTTTCAAGCTGCAGCAGGTGTCTGGTCAGATACATTCCGAACGGTGCATTGTACTCAATCATAGGTCTAATGAGTGATGAGTACAGGGGACGATGGCCTCCCTTGATCTAGATGTGAATCCTTCATGATCAGGTGGGCGATATAGAAGGTTTTCCTAACTACTTTAGCAACATGAGTGTCAAGCGAAGGCTACTGTCAACCTGGGTCCCCAGATCCCTGATGACTTTTTCTGTGCTCAGTGGATTGCCACCTATATGGTAGCTAGGGGTAACCTTGTTTTTCCCGAAGGGTATGACTATGCATTTTTTGGCATTTAACTTCAGGCCATGGCTCTGGCACCAGTTATCCGTTTCTGTGAGGCCCTTCTGGAGGATATCTGTGTCAGATGTGTTTTCGACTATGGCACCCAGTTTGCAGTCATCTGCAAACTTTGTCAGCCATAACCCTCCTGTGTTTGCTTGTACTTCAGAAAAGTAGATGCCGAACAAGAGTGGACCCAGGACTGAGCCCTGTGGGACACCACTTGTGACAGGCTTTGAGTCTGACATGGCTCCAGCAACTCTGACCCTGTGGGTTCTGTCACTTAGCCAGTTTGCAACCCATCTTGTGATGTATGGGTTTACATTCAAGCTGATGAGTTTTTCGATGATACCTGAGTGGGGTATTGTGTCGAAGGCCTTTGCCAGGTCGAGGTAGGCTGTATGGACTGCCTTTCCCTCATCAATGGCCTTGGTGACTGTCTCGAAAAAGTCAACCAAGTTTAAGAGGCAGGATCTGCCTTTAACAAAGCCAAACTGGGTTGGATCCAAAGTCTGCAAGTTCCCTATGTCTTTATTTATGAGTTCCAGTATGATCCTCTCTATGGCTTTGCAGATAAGGCTTGTCAAGCTAATGGGGCGGTAATTTCCAGGGTCTGTGGAGGCACCGCCCTTATGAAGTGGGACCACAGTCGCCGTGCGCCACTCCTTGGGTACGTATCCTGAGGTGAGGCTAAGATTAAACAGCTGTCCTAACTGTGGGTTTAATTCCTCGTTGAGTTCGTGAAGCACACAGCCGGGGACACCATCCGGTCCCATGGATGCTGTGTTTTTTGCCTTAGTGAGGGCAGTTCTCACCTGGGCGTTGGAGATGTTTGGGGGGCTAAAATCCTCTGGAATAGATATCTCTCCTTTTGGGGGGAGGGGAGTTTGCACTGAACCTGTCAGCCAGTATGTTGGCAATGTGTGTAGGTTCAGTAATTTTCAAATCATTTTGAACTAATTCTGAGCATATCTGGGAGTTTCCTCTTAGGTTTCTAACATAGCTAAAGAAGGCCTTATGATTGTCTTTAGAGTCCTTGGCGATTTTCTCTCAAAATTTGCCTTGGATGATTTTATGAGAGCTCTTAGTTTTTTACTTATAATGATCAAAGGTGTCTTACCTTTCAAGGATTTTGCTCTATCTTGTAGTAGCTTCCTCCTTTTGTTGTAGAGCTTGTTTATGGCTGGGGTCCACCAGACTGGATGCTTGCCTTTGGTACAGAGAGTCTTAGTTTTGTTTGGGATTGCCTGATCCATGCAGTCCTGTAGGTGCTGGTAGAAGGCATTTGTAAGTGATTCAGCGGTTTGAGTAATGTTTACCACTGGCTCAGGGGCCTTAAAGGAGACCACACTAGTTTTTAGAAGTGTGAAATCGGCTTTTGAGAAGTTTTTCACTGTGGTCTTTTTATTTCAGGTGGGGCGGGATGAGGACCTCCAGCGAGATTAGTTTATGATCTGATCTCACCAGTGAGGGGTATACTTCCGGTGTTGAACATTTTGATCCCATGTTCGTGATGATGAGATCAAGTATGTTTTCTCCTCTTGTGGGGATGGTGACTAGTTGTTCCATGGCATTTGAGTTTATGAACTCCAGGAATCTTTGGGTTAGAGTGTTCGGGCTTGAGTAGTGTTCCCAGTCTATATTAGGGTAGTTGAAGTCACCTAGTATGATGGTGTTTGGAGATACATTTATCCTCCAATGTTTTCAGGAAGGCCATGTGAGGTTCCTGAGTTTGAGAGGGTGGCCTGTAACATGCTACAAATTGCAGAGCAGTCTTGCCTATGGTTAATTGCACCTGGATGGTCTCCGATGCATCGTGCGTTGCCACCAACCTTGAGGTGTGGGTGTCCTTTATGAATATGGACACCCCCTCCTTTCTTGGTGTTGTCCGGATTTTGGGGCCGGAACGCATGATATGAGATGAAACCTGTTAGTGCTGGGGTGCTCTCAGGAGCCTTGAACCAGGTTTCTGTCACAGCACAGACATCGATGTTCTCCATATTGAGAAGGGCCTCGAGTGCGTGCATCTTGAGATTGAGACTTCTGGCATTGAGCAGCATTACCCTTAGTTTTTTCCTTTTGGTGTTCTAGGGTGGTAGGTTTAGAATTTGAGCCTTGCCTAAAAAAGGCACTATGGGGGTGGCAAGAGCCTTTGCCAATATCCGGAAGCCCAGGGTGACAGGTACAAGCCGTCCCTTGCGAAGTAGCGTGGCTTGTCCAGCATGTCATCCCAGGCAGACAGACATTGTATCCCCTTTGAATGACACCAGAATTTAAGCCAATTATTAAAGCTGATCATCTTATCACTGTATTGTGGCATCATTCTAGGTGAAGGTAGGATACTGCTCAAGGTCAGGGTCATACCTGCCTGGGCTACATAATCAGAGAGCTCCTCGATGTCCCTTTTCATGTAGTCCAAGGAGGTACATCTCAGGTCGTTGACACCAGCGTGGACAATGACTGAGTCGTACTTGTACCTGCTGTTGAGAGACCTGAGTGCTTGCATTATGTGGCGGATTCTAGCGCCCGACAGGCAGCTTACTGTGACCTTCTCCTTACTCAGTCTGGTGAGCGGGACGTCAGTGTGTCTGACTATGGAATCACCAATGACAAGTGTGTCTGGCATTTTGTTTGGCCTTAAGGGCTGTGACTGTTTCACACTCTGACTGTGTGGTCTATGTGTTGCATGTGTTGGGTCATGAGGTGGTAGTTGTTTGGGTGTCTGCTTTGGTGGCCTCTGCTGTTTTGGTAAATTTTTGATCAGAGCCTCCGAGTATGTCTTTGTGTGAGTATGTGTATGATTTGAAGTTGTGATGGTACCATGTGTGACTGGGTATGTATTGTGTGTGGTTACCTTCTCCTCCTGTCTGTTCTTGCCAGTCCTATGTTGAGAGAGCTCAGCCTCCAGTTTGGCCATATAGTTGCATCTCTCACATGTATTTGTGTTTTGTGGGAGAAGGAGAGGATTGTCTGTGTACATGAGGCAATTGTAACATTGCCTCAATATTCCCAGGTTCACCAGTTGAGCTGGAGAGGACACTAGCAACTGATCCCTCGACATACTAGAAGTAGTAGATAAAGAGACTTTCAAAGGACTCCGGGAGAAGTGGGTTTTAGGCTGGTAAGATACTATCTATAATAAGAGGGCTTTATCAAGGTGCAAGTACTGTAGGAGTAAGTGCTAGGCTTTACAGATAGAGAATAGTCTACTTGGGAATCAAGTAGAGATGAACTTTTCAATTATAGGATATGCTGGTTAGATCAGCAGTACAGCTCGAGGAAGGTAGTTCTAAGGGAAAATTTGAAGAGTGGAATTTAGATGGCCCGAATAGTTTAACCTTGTTTAACCGCCGCTGCTCTTGTGTGCAACAGTGGCAACTCCACGCTAAATCAACGCGCGATTTAGCGTGTTTTATAGCAGGGGGCTGAAGGGAGCTAGGAATTGGCCCAAAACGACCAATGGACTACTAGTTTCTGGCTGAAACTTCACCAAATCGGACAAAAAGGCCGCTCAGTGCTTCCCACTCCCACTGGTAAGCAAAGAAACTTCCCTCCTTCCTAATAAGGCAATGGATCAGTAACAGAAACTAAAAACAAAGCCCAGGGATCAGCAACTCTGAAACTGGACTACTCTAGTTCAGTAAGGCGGAAAAACAAGAGATTTTTTTGTTTTTTTAAAGAGACAAGGAAAAAAACAGACGGTAATGCTATAAATGCTGTAAATTGGCTAGCGCACTTTAGTGTGTAGCCTACAGAAACAATTTGCAACAATTAGTAACTTAAAGTGCAATAAACAGTGTAAAATGCAGAAATCACTTAAAGTAGCAGTAAAACAGGCAAAATGCAGTCGCTAGCTTAATAACAGTGGGAAAGCCACAAAAAATACTTATATCTGGTAGAAAGTCACTCTTTTAGCTCTCTGCTGCTTGGATCACTCTGCAGGCCACCACGAGGATCTGTGCTGAGTTGGTACAAGCTGGAAAATGCGTTTAGCGTGTTTTATAGCAGGGGGCTGAAAGGAGCTAGGAATTGGCCCAAAACGACCAATGGACTACTAGTTTCTGGCTGAAACTTCACCAAATCGGACAAAAAGGCTGCTCAGTGCTTCCCACTCCCACTGGTAAGCAAAGAAACTTCCCTCCTTCCTAATAAGGCAATGGATCAGTAACAGGAACTAAAAACAAAGCCCAGGGATCAGCAACTCTGAAACTGGACTACTCTAGTTCAATAAGGTGGGAAAACAAGAGATTTTTTTGTTTTTTTACAGAGACAAGGAAAAAAACAGACAGTAAATGCTATAAATGCTGTAAATCGGCTAGCGCACTTTAGTGTGTAGCCTACAGAAACAATTTGCAACAATTACTAACTTAAAGTGCAATAAACAGTGTAAAATGCAGAAATCACTTAAAGTAGCAGTAAAACAGGCAAAATACAGTCGCTAGCTTAATAACAGTGGGAAAGCCACAAAAAATACTTATATGTGGTAGAAAGTCACTCTTTTAGCTCTCTGCTGCTTGGATCACTCTGCAGGCCACCACGAGTATCTGTGCTGAGTTGGTACAAGCTGGAAAATGCGTGTTTAGCGTGTTTTATAGCAGGGGGCTGAAAGGAGCTAGGAATTGGCCCAAAACGACCAATGGACTACTAGTTTCTGGCTGAAACTTCACCAATTCGGACAAAAAGGCTGCTCAGTGCTTCCCACTCCCACTGGTAAGCAAAGAAACTTCCCTCCTTCCTAATAAGGCAATGGATCAGTAACAGGAACTAAAAACAAAGCCCAGGGATCAGCAACTCTGAAACTGGACTACTCTAGTTCAGTAAGGCAGGAAAACAAGAGATTTTTTTTTTTTTTTTTTTTTTACAGAGACAAGGAAAAAAACAGACAGTAAATGCTATAAAACAATTCACATGCAGTGCAAGCTGGCACACTTGAGTATGTAGCAATATTAGTCCACACACAGTATGAAAAAATGTAATTAAATTAAAAAGGACTAAAAGCAAGTGCAGAAAGGGTTTATTAGATAGAATGCGGTAAAGAGATGGGACTGGGGGAGTGTCCTAGATCAAATCTACAGTGGGGCGGGCACTGCAAAAGCCACCAAATTTAAACTACAACCAAGAACAGGGAGGGGAAGACAGTTTCAACAGAGCTAGATCTGAGGAATCAGTCCAAATTATAAAACCACAATAAAATGCAGGAAATATACTTAAATCAGCTTATGTCCAGTTGATGTATGCAGACAAATCTCAGTAGCAAGCAACTCTATTTAAAATGATTACAAGAGATGTAACCAACACAGGTTTTAATGTTATCAGAAACCCCCAAGCTAATTAACACTTAAAGGAATTTCAAAGCAGTTTAACAACTAGTGCAGAGCTTCAGACACACACACAAGACAGTTTCAACAGAGCTAGATCTGAGGAATCAGTCCAAAATTATAAAACCACAATAAAATGCAGGAAATATACTTAAATCAGCTTATGTCCAGTTGATGTATGCAGACAAATCTCAGTAGCAAGCAACTCTATTTAAAATGATTACAAGAGATGTAACCAACACAGGTTTTAATGTTATCAGAAACCCCCAAGCTAATTAACACTTAAAGGAATTTCAAAGCAGTTTAACAACTAGTGCAGAGCTTCAGACACACACACAAGACAGTTTCAACAGAGCTAGATCTGAGGAATCAGTCCAAATTATAAAACCACAATAAAATGCAGGAAATATACTTAAATCAGCTTATGTCCAGTTGATGTATGCAGACAAATCTCAGTAGCAAGCAACTCTATTTAAAATGATTACAAGAGATGTAACCAACACAGGTTTTAATGTTATCAGAAACCCCCCAAGCTAATTAACACTTAAAGGAATTTCAAAGCAGTTTAACAACTAGTGCAGAGCTTCAGACACACACACAAGACAGTTTCAACAGAGCTAGATCTGAGGAATCAGTCCAAATTATAAAACCACAATAAAATGCAGGAAATATACTTAAATCAGCTTATGTCCAGTTGATGTATGCAGACAAATCTCAGTAGCAAGCAACTCTATTTAAAATGATTACAAGAGATGTAACCAACACAGGTTTTAATGTTATCAGAAACCCCCCAAGCTAATTAACACTTAAAGGAATTTCAAAGCAGTTTAACAACTAGTGCAGAGCTTCAGACACACACACAAGACAGTTTCAACAGAGCTAGATCTGAGGAATCAGTCCAAATTATAAAACCACAATAAAATGCAGGAAATATACTTAAATCAGCTTATGTCCAGTTGATGTATGCAGACAAATCTCAGTAGCAAGCAACTCTATTTAAAATGATTACAAGAGATGTAACCAACACAGGTTTTAATGTTATCAGAAACCCCCAAGCTAATTAACACTTAAAGGAATTTCAAAGCAGTTTAACAACTAGTGCAGAGCTTCAGACACACACACAAGACAGTTTCAACAGAGCTAGATCTGAGGAATCAGTCCAAATTATAAAACCACAATAAAATGCAGGAAATATACTTAAATCAGCTTATGTCCAGTTGATGTATGCAGACAAATCTCAGTAGCAAGCAACTCTATTTAAAATGATTACAAGAGATGTAACCAACACAGGTTTTAATGTTATCAGAAACCCCCAAGCTAATTAACACTTAAAGGAATTTCAAAGCAGTTTAACAACTAGTGCAGAGCTTCAGACACACACACAAGACAGTTTCAACAGAGCTAGATCTGAGGAATCAGTCCAAATTATAAAACCACAATAAAATGCAGGAAATATACTTAAATCAGCTTATGTCCAGTTGATGTATGCAGACAAATCTCAGTAGCAAGCAACTCTATTTAAAATGATTACAAGAGATGTAACCAACACAGGTTTTAATGTTATCAGAAACCCCCCAAGCTAATTAACACTTAAAGGAATTTCAAAGCAGTTTAACAACTAGTGCAGAGCTTCAGACACACACACAAGACAGTTTCAACAGAGCTAGATCTGAGGAATCAGTCCAAATTATAAAACCACAATAAAATGCAGGAAATATACTTAAATCAGCTTATGTCCAGTTGATGTATGCAGACAAATCTCAGTAGCAAGCAACTCTATTTAAAATGATTACAAGAGATGTAACCAACACAGGTTTTAATGTTATCAGAAACCCCCAAGCTAATTAACACTTAAAGGAATTTCAAAGCAGTTTAACAACTAGTGCAGAGCTTCAGACACACACACAAGACAGTTTCAACAGAGCTAGATCTGAGGAATCAGTCCAAATTATAAAACCACAATAAAATGCAGGAAATATACTTAAATCAGCTTATGTCCAGTTGATGTATGCAGACAAATCTCAGTAGCAAGCAACTCTATTTAAAATGATTACAAGAGATGTAACCAACACAGGTTTTAATGTTATCAGAAACCCCCCAAGCTAATTAACACTTAAAGGAATTTCAAAGCAGTTTAACAACTAGTGCAGAGCTTCAGACACACACACAAGACAGTTTCAACAGAGCTAGATCTGAGGAATCAGTCCAAATTATAAAACCACAATAAAATGCAGGAAATATACTTAAATCAGCTTATGTCCAGTTGATGTATGCAGACAAATCTCAGTAGCAAGCAACTCTATTTAAAATGATTACAAGAGATGTAACCAACACAGGTTTTAATGTTATCAGAAACCCCCAAGCTAATTAACACTTAAAGGAATTTCAAAGCAGTTTAACAACTAGTGCAGAGCTTCAGACACACACACAAGACAGTTTCAACAGAGCTAGATCTGAGGAATCAGTCCAAAATTATAAAACCACAATAAAATGCAGGAAATATACTTAAATCAGCTTATGTCCAGTTGATGTATGCAGACAAATCTCAGTAGCAAGCAACTCTATTTAAAATGATTACAAGAGATGTAACCAACACAGGTTTTAATGTTATCAGAAACCCCCAAGCTAATTAACACTTAAAGGAATTTCAAAGCAGTTTAACAACTAGTGCAGAGCTTCAGACACACACACAAGACAGTTTCAACAGAGCTAGATCTGAGGAATCAGTCCAAATTATAAAACCACAATAAAATGCAGGAAATATACTTAAATCAGCTTATGTCCAGTTGATGTATGCAGACAAATCTCAGTAGCAAGCAACTCTATTTAAAATGATTACAAGAGATGTAACCAACACAGGTTTTAATGTTATCAGAAACCCCCCAAGCTAATTAACACTTAAAGGAATTTCAAAGCAGTTTAACAACTAGTGCAGAGCTTCAGACACACACACAAGACAGTTTCAACAGAGCTAGATCTGAGGAATCAGTCCAAATTATAAAACCACAATAAAATGCAGGAAATATACTTAAATCAGCTTATGTCCAGTTGATGTATGCAGACAAATCTCAGTAGCAAGCAACTCTATTTAAAATGATTACAAGAGATGTAACCAACACAGGTTTTAATGTTATCAGAAACCCCCAAGCTAATTAACACTTAAAGGAATTTCAAAGCAGTTTAACAACTAGTGCAGAGCTTCAGACACACACACAAGACAGTTTCAACAGAGCTAGATCTGAGGAATCAGTCCAAATTATAAAACCACAATAAAATGCAGGAAATATACTTAAATCAGCTTATGTCCAGTTGATGTATGCAGACAAATCTCAGTAGCAAGCAACTCTATTTAAAATGATTACAAGAGATGTAACCAACACAGGTTTTAATGTTATCAGAAACCCCCAAGCTAATTAACACTTAAAGGAATTTCAAAGCAGTTTAACAACTAGTGCAGAGCTTCAGACACACACACAAGACAGTTTCAACAGAGCTAGATCTGAGGAATCAGTCCAAATTATAAAACCACAATAAAATGCAGGAAATATACTTAAATCAGCTTATGTCCAGTTGATGTATGCAGACAAATCTCAGTAGCAAGCAACTCTATTTAAAATGATTACAAGAGATGTAACCAACACAGGTTTTAATGTTATCAGAAACCCCCCAAGCTAATTAACACTTAAAGGAATTTCAAAGCAGTTTAACAACTAGTGCAGAGCTTCAGACACACACACAAGACAGTTTCAACAGAGCTAGATCTGAGGAATCAGTCCAAATTATAAAACCACAATAAAATGCAGGAAATATACTTAAATCAGCTTATGTCCAGTTGATGTATGCAGACAAATCTCAGTAGCAAGCAACTCTATTTAAAATGATTACAAGAGATGTAACCAACACAGGTTTTAATGTTATCAGAAACCCCCCAAGCTAATTAACACTTAAAGGAATTTCAAAGCAGTTTAACAACTAGTGCAGAGCTTCAGACACACACACAAGACAGTTTCAACAGAGCTAGATCTGAGGAATCAGTCCAAATTATAAAACCACAATAAAATGCAGGAAATATACTTAAATCAGCTTATGTCCAGTTGATGTATGCAGACAAATCTCAGTAGCAAGCAACTCTATTTAAAATGATTACAAGAGATGTAACCAACACAGGTTTTAATGTTATCAGAAACCCCCAAGCTAATTAACACTTAAAGGAATTTCAAAGCAGTTTAACAACTAGTGCAGAGCTTCAGACACACACACAAGACAGTTTCAACAGAGCTAGATCTGAGGAATCAGTCCAAATTATAAAACCACAATAAAATGCAGGAAATATACTTAAATCAGCTTATGTCCAGTTGATGTATGCAGACAAATCTCAGTAGCAAGCAACTCTATTTAAAATGATTACAAGAGATGTAACCAACACAGGTTTTAATGTTATCAGAAACCCCCAAGCTAATTAACACTTAAAGGAATTTCAAAGCAGTTTAACAACTAGTGCAGAGCTTCAGACACACACACAAGACAGTTTCAACAGAGCTAGATCTGAGGAATCAGTCCAAATTATAAAACCACAATAAAATGCAGGAAATATACTTAAATCAGCTTATGTCCAGTTGATGTATGCAGACAAATCTCAGTAGCAAGCAACTCTATTTAAAATGATTACAAGAGATGTAACCAACACAGGTTTTAATGTTATCAGAAACCCCCCAAGCTAATTAACACTTAAAGGAATTTCAAAGCAGTTTAACAACTAGTGCAGAGCTTCAGACACACACACACAAGACAGTTTCAACAGAGCTAGATCTGAGGAATCAGTCCAAATTATAAAACCACAATAAAATGCAGGAAATATACTTAAATCAGCTTATGTCCAGTTGATGTATGCAGACAAATCTCAGTAGCAAGCAACTCTATTTAAAATGATTACAAGAGATGTAACCAACACAGGTTTTAATGTTATCAGAAACCCCCCAAGCTAATTAACACTTAAAGGAATTTCAAAGCAGTTTAACAACTAGTGCAGAGCTTCAGACACACACACAAGACAGTTTCAACAGAGCTAGATCTGAGGAATCAGTCCAAATTATAAAACCACAATAAAATGCAGGAAATATACTTAAATCAGCTTATGTCCAGTTGATGTATGCAGACAAATCTCAGTAGCAAGCAACTCTATTTAAAATGATTACAAGAGATGTAACCAACACAGGTTTTAATGTTATCAGAAACCCCCAAGCTAATTAACACTTAAAGGAATTTCAAAGCAGTTTAACAACTAGTGCAGAGCTTCAGACACACACACAAGACAGTTTCAACAGAGCTAGATCTGAGGAATCAGTCCAAATTATAAAACCACAATAAAATGCAGGAAATATACTTAAATCAGCTTATGTCCAGTTGATGTATGCAGACAAATCTCAGTAGCAAGCAACTCTATTTAAAATGATTACAAGAGATGTAACCAACACAGGTTTTAATGTTATCAGAAACCCCCCAAGCTAATTAACACTTAAAGGAATTTCAAAGCAGTTTAACAACTAGTGCAGAGCTTCAGACACACACACACAAGACAGTTTCAACAGAGCTAGATCTGAGGAATCAGTCCAAATTATAAAACCACAATAAAATGCAGGAAATATACTTAAATCAGCTTATGTCCAGTTGATGTATGCAGACAAATCTCAGTAGCAAGCAACTCTATTTAAAATGATTACAAGAGATGTAACCAACACAGGTTTTAATGTTATCAGAAACCCCAAGCTAATTAACACTTAAAGGAATTTCAAAGCAGTTTAACAACTAGTGCAGAGCTTCAGACACACACACAAGACAGTTTCAACAGAGCTAGATCTGAGGAATCAGTCCAAATTATAAAACCACAATAAAATGCAGGAAATATACTTAAATCAGCTTATGTCCAGTTGATGTATGCAGACAAATCTCAGTAGCAAGCAACTCTATTTAAAATGATTACAAGAGATGTAACCAACACAGGTTTTAATGTTATCAGAAACCCCCAAGCTAATTAACACTTAAAGGAATTTCAAAGCAGTTTAACAACTAGTGCAGAGCTTCAGACACACACACAAGACAGTTTCAACAGAGCTAGATCTGAGGAATCAGTCCAAATTATAAAACCACAATAAAATGCAGGAAATATACTTAAATCAGCTTATGTCCAGTTGATGTATGCAGACAAATCTCAGTAGCAAGCAACTCTATTTAAAATGATTACAAGAGATGTAACCAACACAGGTTTTAATGTTATCAGAAACCCCCCAAGCTAATTAACACTTAAAGGAATTTCAAAGCAGTTTAACAACTAGTGCAGAGCTTCAGACACACACACACAAGACAGTTTCAACAGAGCTAGATCTGAGGAATCAGTCCAAATTATAAAACCACAATAAAATGCAGGAAATATACTTAAATCAGCTTATGTCCAGTTGATGTATGCAGACAAATCTCAGTAGCAAGCAACTCTATTTAAAATGATTACAAGAGATGTAACCAACACAGGTTTTAATGTTATCAGAAACCCCCCAAGCTAATTAACACTTAAAGGAATTTCAAAGCAGTTTAACAACTAGTGCAGAGCTTCAGACACACACACAAGACAGTTTCAACAGAGCTAGATCTGAGGAATCAGTCCAAATTATAAAACCACAATAAAATGCAGGAAATATACTTAAATCAGCTTATGTCCAGTTGATGTATGCAGACAAATCTCAGTAGCAAGCAACTCTATTTAAAATGATTACAAGAGATGTAACCAACACAGGTTTTAATGTTATCAGAAACCCCAAGCTAATTAACACTTAAAGGAATTTCAAAGCAGTTTAACAACTAGTGCAGAGCTTCAGACACACACACAAGACAGTTTCAACAGAGCTAGATCTGAGGAATCAGTCCAAATTATAAAACCACAATAAAATGCAGGAAATATACTTAAATCAGCTTATGTCCAGTTGATGTATGCAGACAAATCTCAGTAGCAAGCAACTCTATTTAAAATGATTACAAGAGATGTAACCAACACAGGTTTTAATGTTATCAGAAACCCCCAAGCTAATTAACACTTAAAGGAATTTCAAAGCAGTTTAACAACTAGTGCAGAGCTTCAGACACACACACAAGACAGTTTCAACAGAGCTAGATCTGAGGAATCAGTCCAAAATTATAAAACCACAATAAAATGCAGGAAATATACTTAAATCAGCTTATGTCCAGTTGATGTATGCAGACAAATCTCAGTAGCAAGCAACTCTATTTAAAATGATTACAAGAGATGTAACCAACACAGGTTTTAATGTTATCAGAAACCCCCAAGCTAATTAACACTTAAAGGAATTTCAAAGCAGTTTAACAACTAGTGCAGAGCTTCAGACACACACACAAGACAGTTTCAACAGAGCTAGATCTGAGGAATCAGTCCAAAATTATAAAACCACAATAAAATGCAGGAAATATACTTAAATCAGCTTATGTCCAGTTGATGTATGCAGACAAATCTCAGTAGCAAGCAACTCTATTTAAAATGATTACAAGAGATGTAACCAACACAGGTTTTAATGTTATCAGAAACCCCCAAGCTAATTAACACTTAAAGGAATTTCAAAGCAGTTTAACAACTAGTGCAGAGCTTCAGACACACACACAAGACAGTTTCAACAGAGCTAGATCTGAGGAATCAGTCCAAAATTATGAAACCACAATAAAATGCAGGAAATATACTTAAATCAGCTTATGTCCAGTTGATGTATGCAGACAAATCTCAGTAGCAAGCAACTTTATTTAAAATGATTACAAGAGATGTTAATGTTATCAGAAACCCCCAAGCTAATTAACACTTAAAGGAATTTCAAAGCAGTTTAACAACTAGTGCAGAGCTTCAGACACACACACAAGACCGTTTCAACAGAGCTAGATCTGAGGAATCAGTCCAAAATTATAAAACCACAATAAAATGCAGGAAATATACTTAAATCAGCTTATGTCCAGTTGATGTATGCAGACAAATCTCAGTAGCAAGCAACTCTATTTAAAATGATCTTTAAAACACCAATTAAAGCTAACTGTAGGTGCACGGGTGTGCCCATCACTTAGCTATGGTTAATGTAGCTGAAATAGCAAAAGGAAGATAAAAAACAGGATATGTGCAAATGAAGCAGTGCAGCAATATTTTAGTGGGCAGAGCATTCGCCTCACGAGCAGTCAATCCCGGTTCAAGTCCCACTGCAGTACATTCCAGTTCCATGTCAAATACTGTTATGATCAATATATTTAGTTGTATAACCTAATAAATAACATATATGTGTGAACTGGAGTAGTAAGCAGTGTAATGAATGATAACTCCATACACTTGCCAAATCCACTACTCCCCCCAAGAACCAGTAGACTATTACTGTCAAAAATAGAGCAGTAGTAAGGATAAATAAGCATGACTAAGCAGGTGCAAGTCTGTTTGCATGAGGGGAAGCAGTGCTTACACAGAGTAAGCAATAGTGAGGCTAACCATGTGTAAGCAGATGTCACCAGAAGTTAACAGTGCTTACCGTGGTGCAAACCCGCTGACAACTGCGGAAAAGCGCTTCAACCACTCCGTATCCAACAGACCTCATTCTGGTCAACAGCAAATTAAACAGTCCCTGCAAGGCTCAAACCCAGGAGCCTGCACACCATAGGCAATGTGATTTAACACTAAACCACCGCAGATTTACATAACCCTGATGTTTCCACAAGCATAGCATCCAGCAATACCATTCAACATTACAGGACTTGTAGCTAAATATGTAAATGTATGTGTGTGCGTATATATATCTATAACTAAATAGATATATACTTCTCCCTCACTGTATTACATATGTATACATATATAGACATACATATATATAAATATCCACATATAGATTTATACATATGCAGTCATCCATACATCTATATGTCGTTTTATATATAATATATATATATATATATATATATATATATATATATATATATATATATATATATATATATATCACTACAGAAGCTCGAAATACTGAAATATCGAATTTCAGTATTTCAAGTCCAGAAAGTCGAATCCTGAGAACAGCAAAAGTTCAGAAGCACGAAATTTAAAACCTCAAATACCGGAGGTTTTGAATTTTACTCTTTTGAACTTTCGTTGTGGTTATGTATTCAGGTAAGTATGTGTTAAGGGTTTTGGGTAGGGGCTATGGTGTGTGTCAGTGTGTTTTGTTGCTTTGATGTGTGTGTGAGAGGAGAATGTAGCTTGTGTGGTGGTGTTTTGTGCGTGTTTGTATGTAGTGCAACCTCAGAGTTAGAATATATAAGTAGGGGGGGCACAGCCCCCCACTAGGGGGGGTGCAGGGGGGCTTGATCCCCTGCTTTCATGTAGTAGAGAGGTTATGTGTGTGTCTGGGAAGAATGGTGTGAGTGTGTGCAGTAGTACCACGGAATTCAAAATCTCCGGTGTGCAAGATTTTGAATTTCGCGGTTTTGAGTTTTCGTGGTTTTGTGGATTTGACTTTCTGGGCTAAAAATACTGAAATTCAATAGTTCAGTATTTCGAGCTTCTGAAGTGAATCTATATATATATATATATATATATATATATATATATATATATATATATATATATATATATATATATATATATATATATATATATATATATATATATATATATATATCCAGTATGCAGATGATTCCACATTGATTTGCTTGGATATCTCCCTCCCTGACATACAAGTAACAACCCAAAACTGTTTTACCATAGTTGAAAAGTGGCTCTCAGAATGGAAACTCATTCTAAATCCAAAAAAAAACAAGCTACTAGTATTTCATCCCACCTCAGTTAGTCCATCAGTCCAAACCACAGCCCAATTCAATAATTGTCCATTCTTCGTGCAATCTATTAATGGTATCATGATTGAGCCTGTTACCAACACTAAACTATTAGGAGTCACCATTGATAGTAGGCTTAGATTTGATATGCATATCACTCAAACCGTAAAGACTGTAAATAAGAAACTGGGTTCCTTGTATAGAATTAAAAACTTTCTAACCCCTACTGCCAAACTAACCATCTCCCGTACGCATCTACTTTCCACATTACTGTATGCCTCTCCTGTGCTTTCATTCCTTAACAAAAGTGAGATCAATAAACTCTCTGCTGCCTATAATCACATCGCCAGATTTGTAGTAGGTGGTCCTTACAGAACTCATCACTGCATTAACCTAAGGAAACTTGACTGGCTAGAATTATCTAATCTTCTCAAACTAAACCAACTCACAGAAGCGTTTAAAATTATTAAGCAACCAGATAAAACCCCCTCCTTGCAAAATCTTCTTACACCATACTCTAATCTTACCTGTCTTCGCTCCTCACATAGAGTCCTGGTCCAAACCATCAAATCCAACAACTCAGCCGGAGAAGCCCTCTTTGCTAACTCTATAGGAAAGTCTGGAATTCCGTCCCCAATAATTTAAGACTTACTACATCCCAATATCTTTTCAAAAACAATCTTAAACAATTTTTTAAAGAACACTGGCTGTGCCCATGTAACAACCCAGACTAGTTCTCTCTGACACACAACTAGTAGTATTCTCCACCTGTTTGACTAGGTGTTTTTTTGTCCCCTTAATCCAAATAATTTGTAGCACCCCTAATTCCACCATCATGGGTACCTGTGAAGTCAAGCTCCCCATTGCCTGACTTGACTCTATAAGCAATGGGATATCAACCTAGAATATCAACTATAATGTATCTAAATACATTTGTGAAGTATTTATGTGTATCACTGATTCTGTTTATGTGAACCTCGAATTTTTATGTATTTGCATTAGGTAGTGTACTTATCTGTATATAAATGAAAGTGTAACTTTTTTCTCTGTGGAGCTTTTCTCCCCGGGCCTCCGCTGAAAATGGACATGTATCCAGTCGGACCATCCCGGTCAACAAATGTAAAATAAATATATATATATATATATGGATCCCTATCACAACACCGACACGCCACAAAGCCGACACCTAAAACACCGACACCAAAAGACCGAAAACGCACAAAACCGACAACTCACAAAACCGAACACCATAACACCGACACCCAAAACACCGACACACAAAACGTAAACTACACATTAAACACAACTATACATGCACTAACCATAACCCAAACCCTAACCCTAAGGTCCGACACTACCGCACACTTGCCCTACCCGCACCCTAACCCTAACTCACTTAACCCGCCACTAAACCTAAAGTTCGTCACTATCGCACACTTACCCTACCCGCACCCTAAGCCTAACTCACTTAACCTGCCACTAAACCTAAAGTCCGTCACTATCGCACACTTACCCTACCCGCACCCTAAGCCTAACTCACTTAACCTGCCACTAAACCTAAAGTCCGTCACTATCGCACACTTACCCTACCTGCACCCTAATCCTAACTCGCTTAACCCGCCCTTAAACCTAAACTCCATCACTATCGCACACTTACCTTACCCGCACCCTAAGTCCAACACTACCGCACACTCACCTTTCCCGCACCCTAACCCTAAATCCATCGCTATCTCACACTTACCTGTCCACTCCCTAATGCTAAATCCCTCACTATCGCACACTTACCGAGTCGCGCTCACACGTTGCCCATGTCGATGTTTCAGCTGTTGGTATTTCACCTTGTTGATCATCTGTCTGGTCGATCTTCTGGACTCGGTCTTCTGAGCGTCGGTGTTTTGGCGTGTTGATCAAGTCAAGGGGAACAATATATATATATATATATATATATATATATATATATATATATATTTGTGTGTGTATGTGTGTGTGTATATACACAGATATGCATCTATGATATGAGACAGCACATAAGAATGACATATATAACCACAGACACCGCCAATGGGGATGAGGGGTCACAATCAACATACGTGTTACACGTACCAATATCCCCCCCACAGCCAAACAGGTGAAACATACAAACAAACACTCAAAATAAACAAATCACTGCTTCCCAAACCACATGCAGGATACTACCAGTGGGAGAAACAATGTTGACCTGCTAAGTCTAATCTAGAAACAAAGACAGGAATGTCCCTTGCGGGACAACCCAAAAATGATAAGATTTTTGGGTTCCTGTCATTAAACAGATTCATTAAGGCAGGGCATGTATGTTCTCGGCCTACAAGGTTGGGAAAGCCTGATGATCCATGGGTCAAGATAAAATACATGATGGGTCCTGAGAAGTGGAGGGTGGGCATTGTGCAGTTGTGTGGCTAGACCCAACCTGCATCCAGAGAAAGGATGATTACTGCAGAGAAGGAGTGGGTGGGGAGGGCAATGGGTACGAAATTATGGGTCGAGACATGCCGGTGTTGGATGGAGCAGTGGATGTAAGCAATAGTGTGAATTTGGCAGAGCATTTGCCTAACGAGCAGGCATTCCCGGTTCGAGTCCCACTGCAGCACAGTCTATTTTACATGGCAAAGCACATTATAACCACTGTTGTTGCAGCAAATCCCACTAAATAACACATATTTATGAACTAGAGTACTGTAGGAAATGCACATGTGAAGTGTCAGTATCATAATGAATAAGGCACTACTAAGCAGGTTTAAGCACAAATTAGAAGTAGTAAGCATATGTAAGCACTACTAAGTGTGTTTAAGTGCATCTGCACAGGAGTAAGCACTGCCTACACAGATTAAGCAATATGGAAGCTAAATGAGTAGAAGAAAGTGTGTTCGGAAGTTAGCAGTGCTTGCCTCCATGCAAACATGCGCACCACTGCTTACATCTGCTTTAAAGTGTCTTGATCACTCTGTAGCCAACGGCCCATGTTCTACCCAGCAACAAAATAAACAGCCTCTGCAAGGCTCAAAGCCAGGAGCCTGCACACCATACACAAAGTGATTTCCCACTAAGCCATGGCAGATATACATAATCCTGACGTTTTCACAAACATATCATCCAGCAATACCATTCAAAATTACAGGACATGTAGCTATACATCTAGATGTATGTGCATGTGTATATATATCTATAACTAAATATATATCTCTCCCACTCTGTATTACATATATATATATATATATATATATATATATATATATATATATATATATATACACACACACACACACATACATATATAAATATCCACATATAGATATATACATTTGCAGGCATATGTATTTGTGTGTGTGTGTGTGTGTGTGTGTGTGTGTGTGTGTGTGTGTGTGTGTGTGTGTGTGTGTGTGTGTGTGTGTGTGTGTGAGTATGTGTTTGTGTGTGTGTGTGTGTGTGTGTGTGTGTGTGTGTGTGTGTGTGTGTGTGTGTGTGTGTGTGTGTGTATATATATATATATATATATATATATATATATATATATATATATATACACACAGATATATATATATCTATGATATGATACAGCACATAAGAATGATACATATGACCACAGGCACTGCCAATGGAGGTGAGGGGGCTCAATCAATATAAGTGTTACACGTACCGATATCCCCCCCAGCCAAACAGGTGAAACATACAAACAAACACACAAAGTAAACAGAGATCCATGAGTCGAGACAACGTACGTGGTGGGTCATGAGAAGTGGAGAGTGGGCAGTGTGTAGTGGTGTGGTTAGACCCGATCTGCAACTAGGGAAAGGATGAGTGCTGTGGAGGAGGAGGAGTGGGGGGGGCTATGAATATGAAATTATGGGTCGAGGCGTGCAAGTGTTGGATGGAGCGGTTCTAATCGGACCGCCTCGTGGATGTAAGCAATAGTGTGAATTGGGCAGAGCAGTTGCCTAACGAGCAGCCATTCCCAGTACGAGTCCCACTGCAGCACAGTCTATTTTAGATGGCAAAGCACATCATAAGCAATTTTGTTGTTGCAAAACTAACTAAATAACACCAAATAACACATGGTTGCAGCTCCCTACTATAGGCATATAATCCATTCTAATTGGCATCACAACTTATTATTGTTGTCCTCACCCACAACCAGGGGTGTGAGTGTCCAAATCTACCTGAAAATTCTGTGTATATGCACAGCTGTTGCTGTAGAAGAAATGGCCAGCTGTGGATCTTCCCTTCAGCCTTCCTGCACATCCCTGGTTATTTCCCCTACTATCTTTTCCTCTTTGTATCCCTTTAACACCACTTACCTATCAACCCCTTTTTCTTTTCTTTTAAAGTTTAAAGTCACAATTAGGTGACACCCTCTTCCCCAAATATATTGGCAGAATCTGGAACTCTCTACCAACATCTATTTCCTCAGCTGTATCAAAGGACACATTTAAAAAACATTTGAAGGAACACCTCAAGCACACTTGGATTTGCACATGCTCATCACCTGGCTAAACCCCCCCCCCCACTTACACTCTATACTCCTACATCAACCACTGAAACTAAAACCTCTTTTTCTTGCCTCGCATACATATCCCAACATCCATTAAACCTCCCCTATTGCTCCCCTACCAATTATTCCCACAACCTAATATATAGTTACAGTGTCTCCCCCTCTACCTACTTACCTACCTACTCCTTCACTATTCTCTTCTGTTCTACCACACAAGTATGGAATAACTAAATCTTAACTTGAATACTTGAGTGTATCCTATCCAGAACTATTAAACTGGTATCTAACTTCACCTTAAACTGACCTTTGTCAACCGTCATACCTGACATCTAAACTTGAACTAAGCATGAATAATACCTACATGTTAACATAAACTAAGCATGAATAATATGTTACTTAGCTATGTTAAGTCTGTTACTGTCTATGAATGTGAACACCTCTGTATTACTTGTAATGGTTAGCTGAGTTTTACTGTGGAGCTATTCTCCCCGGGCTTCCGCTGAAAATGGACAAGCATCCAATCGGATTTTCCCAATAAACAAATGTAAAATAAATAAAGTAGAGTGGGGTAAGCAGAAATAAGCACTTTTAAGCAGCAGTAAGTAGGTTTAAGCCTGTTTGCGTGGTGGTAAGCAATGCCTACACTGGTTAAGCAATGTAGAAGCTAACTCAGTGTAAGAAGCTGTAACCGGAGGTTAGCATTGCTTACCCTCGTGCAAATCAGCGCAAACCCACTTACAATTGCTTAAAAGTGCCTTGGTCACTCTGTAGCCAACAGCTCTCATCCTGGCCAGCAACAAAATAATCTGCACTCCCAAGTTGCTACCCCCGGACCCTGCACACTTTAGTCAAAGTGAGTTACCACTAAGCCATGGCAGATACACATACAGCTGCTGTTATCACAAACATATCATCCAGCACAGTCATTCAACAGTATAGGAAATGTATGTAATTATGCAGATTAATGTGAGTAACCATTTGTACGTTGCTCAAATACAGTATTTCAAGCAGTCTATCTTTATCATAAAAACAGTGCCTGCCCAATCATACTCTGAGAACAGTAGTCTTGCATAATACTTAAGAGAATAATAAAAAATGGTGCATGTCGAGGGGGTGTGTGGGCATGCTTCATGCACTGAGTGTCAAACCTAGGACGTCAGTTGTGCGGAACCGGGAGATGAGGCTGGCCAGGTGTGTGAGCAAACCACTGCTTCTCAAACCCCTGGAAGAATGCTACCAGTGGTAGAAACAGTGTAGACCAGCTAAGTCTAATCTTGACACAAGAACAGGTCTGTCCCTGGCGGGACGAAACAAAAATTGTGAGTCACATCGATGTTTAAACCTGTATCGGAAGATGAACAAGGCAAGGCTCATCTGCACATGGACTAAACGGATGAAGAGCCTGAAGAAGTTTGGGTCAAGAAAGTATACTGGATGAGTATCGAGACGTGCAGAGAGGGTAATGTGTGAAGGTGTGGTATGGCTGGGCGAGCAACTGGAGAATGGATGGTTGCTGTGTACATGGAGCTCGGGGGGCAGGGGAAGGAACCATGGGTATGACATTATGGAAGAAATATGCAAATGAAACAGCACAGCAATAGTGTAGTGGGCAGAGCATCTGCCTAATAAGCAGGCATTCCCAGTTTGAGTTCCACTGTAGCACAGTCTATTTTACATGGCAAAGCACGTTATAACCAATAGTTTTGTTGCAAAACCCACTAAATAACATACATATATATATATATATATATATATATATATATATATATATATATATATATATATATATATATTTATATATTGGAGTACTGCAAGAGATGCACATGTGAAGTATCAGTCTCAGACTGAATAAGGAACTAGTAAGCAGGTTTAAGCACAAATAAGCAATAGTAAGCTTAAGCCCGTTTGCATGGAGATAAGCAATGCTTACACTGGTTAAGTAAATCTGAAGCTAACACCCGGTAAGCAGATGTAATGGCAGGTTAGCAGTGCTTACCTCCGCACAAACCTGCTAACACCTGACTAAACATGCCTTAACCACTCTATATCCAATGGCCCTTGTTCTGCCCAGCAACAAAATAAACAGCCTTTGCTAGGCTGAAACACAGAACCCCACACACCATAGGAAAAGTGATTTACCACTAAGCCATGTCAGATATACATAACACTGATGTATTCAAAACATATTAAACAGCCCAGTCATTCAACAGTACAGAGAATGTATTCCAAAATATAAATTTATTTGTGTGAGTAAATGTAGTAATATCTAAACAGATACAACATATCAATAGATGTAAATATATATATATATGTATATATATATATATATATATATATATATATATATACATAGAAATATATATATATATATGTGTATATATATATATATATATATATATATATATATATATATATATATATATATCTATATATATATATAGCCACACATCTGTTGATAACAATGGTAGATTGACAAACACAAATATGTCCACGTGCACCGTTAATGGGGTTGAGACACCCCAAACATTATATGTCATGTACGAATAGGCATACCCCCTCACCACAGCCAAACACGTCCGCCCTGCAATACACTAAAGTGTTACAGATCACATAAGCATGACCTGACATGACATGTGCGCAACATGTAAACAGTACTGCAACCCACCTGTATGATGTCAGGCCAGTACTGGTAACATATCATGCAGTACAGTGTGGCTCCCATAGGAAATGTAAAATATGGAAGCTATCAACATCCCCAGGATACATATACACAGACACGTATATGCAGATAGAGATATACATATATATATATATATATATATATATATATATATATATATATATATATAGATACATGTGACTACACAGACACACGCAGAGATATGTACAGTAAGATACATATGTAGAAGGTGCACACAATATGGAACAGCCACTATGCCTACAGTTAACAACTTAACAACTGGACACTGTATGGGCCACCATACAAACAACCATTGCCTGCAACATATGCCCACAGAGAGGTCATAGGATAAAACACCACACACAGGTTTGCAGAAATGGATAACCTTTATTTGTGTACTATTACAGTTTTACATGTCATGTATTATAGCTGTTCAGACACTGACTTCTATATAAACAGAATAATGCAACTGTGAAACAGTTATACTAATACAGTAGACTGGAAAGGTTCACAACTGTTGCTGTCCAGGCCAAGCCCTTCATATTGTACAATAGTAAAGACAGACTGGGCCACAGGATACCAAACTATCAACAGTAAGTAATGCAGGTGTATAGTTTAGCAGCCTCTATCTACACTCTGTACAAAATCACTAGGGGGTAAAGACTTCAGTTGACCAAATGGGATTTAACTGTTACATAACAAGGCATAACTGACACCATCACAAGCACACTGACAAACAGAACAGTCTGCATGGCAGGAGGTAGTAGGCCTGCATTAACCCAATTTATGTAAGAATGTAAATATAGGTGAAGTGTATGGTACTGTACATCCAGATACCTTAAGGCAGCTCACCCCTGATACCCCCACATTTTGTAACAGCCTTTATGGTGCATCCCACCCCTAGACTCAATAATGCAGGGCCATATACCACTGTTACATACACTGGGGTCTGGCGTGCATAAAGGCACACATGTATTGTGTAGGTGAAGCCGACACATATATGGCCTCAGCCCCAGCGTATGTGTGGGGGATACAACAGCAGTGTACTGCTGGCAGGAATGGCAGTGTAATATACTTACAGCCCTCTACAGAACAACCCCTGGCAGCATGTCATATGCGCAAAGCTTGGTATGTAGGTGGAGGACAGAGGATGGAACACAGGCCCATATGTGGACAAATGTTGCCATACACTAAGCAGCTCACTGGTGTTACAGGATAGTGTGCAACATACCCTTAGTCAGTGAAATATCTGACCCAGCAGCTGTGTGGTGGACAGACAAAACATGATAGGCACACCTCTGGCCAAAGATAGGCCCACAGTTGAGAGCTATGCAGACATACTGCATTCCAAGGTAAACTAGTATGTACACACACACCCTGTAACACCAGTACTATACAAAGTATAACACAACTCTATTCTCACTTTGTCTGTAGTTATAGGACCTCCTACAAATATGTAGCTGGCCTGAGTGTGCCAGTTCTCTTGTAAGAGGTATTGCTACCTGCTGTCTGTAACACTGATGCCCACACACAGGAAGGAAGTCCATTACACAGGAAAGGTAAAGGGGCCATGCCCACATGATGTGAGGATTCATAGCAGGTGGTTGCCATGACAGTGGTAATTGGAAGTACTACACAGCAAGCTGCATGTAGTTAGCAAGTGGGAGGATTGGTGCAGAGGCCATCACCTTATCATGTGCATCACCTACTAAAGCCAGGTTGCAATCTATTCATAGGTTCATAGGTTCATAGGTTCATACTAGGCTATCTGCCCAAGGGCATTTATAAGCCTAGCCCATAGTTATGTGGCTTTCGCCACCCCTTTAGTTTGAATAAAAACTATGCCTATCATTTTGCTGTGCCTCTGTCAAGCAGTGACGCTGAAGTAATCCCTGGGGTATATCTGCAATCTCCCATCCATTGGTCAAGATTCCTCTTGAACAAGACCAGAGAGGTGCTCTGCCTCACATGTACCGGGATTTTGTTCCACAGCATAGGGAGTCTCTGGGTGATGAATCTGTCCCTCCAGCACGTTCTATTTATAACCGTGTCAAGGTTTAAGTCTCCCGCCCTTGTGGTTCTGAGGGATCTAGATTTTTGAGGTGAAGCATATTCATCAAATCTGGGTTTGACATGGCCTTATATGTCAGGCACAGGTCACCTCTGAGCAAGCGGTATGAGACTGAATAGAGCTGGAGTTCTTTCAGTCGGGCAGCATAAGACATATTTTGAGACCCTTTATCCTTTTGGTGAGGAACTTTTGGGGCCTTTCAAGCTGCAGCAGGTGTCTGGTCAGATACATTCGAACGGGCATTGTACTCAATCATAGGTCTAATAAGTGATGAGTACAGGGGACGATGACCTCCCTTGATCTAGATGTGAATCCCTTCATGATCAGGTGGGTGATATAGAAGGTTTTCCTAACTACTTTAGCAACATGAGTGTCAAGCGAAGGCTACTGTCAACCTGGGTCCCCAGATCTCTGATGACTTTTCTGTGCTCAGTGGATTGCCACCTATATGGTAGCTAGGGGTAGCCTTGTTTTTCCCAAAGGGTATGACTATGCATTTTTGGCGTTTAACTTCAGGCCATGGCTCTGGCACCAGTTATCCATTTCTGTGAGGCCCTTCTGGAGGATATCTGTGTCAGATGTGTTTTCGACTATGGCACCCAGTTTGCAGTCATCTGCAAACTTTGTCAGCCATAACCCTCCTGTGTTTGCTTGTACTTCAGAAAAGTAGATGCCGAACAAGAGTGGACCCAGGACTGAGCCCTGTGGGACACCACTTGTGACAGGCTTTGAGTCTGACATGGCTCCAGCAACTCTGACCCTGTGGGTTCTGTCACTTAGCCAGTTTGCAACCCATCTTGTGATGTATGGGTTTACATTCAAGCTGATGAGTTTTTCGATGATACCTGAGTGGGGTATTGTGTCGAAGGCCTTTGCCAGGTCGAGGTAGGCTGTATGGACTGCCTTTCCTCATCAATGGCCTTGGTGACTGTCTCGAAAAAGTCAACCAAGTTTAAGAGGCAGGATCTGCCTTTGACAAAGCCAAACTGAGTTGGATCCAAAGTCTGCAAGTTCCCTATGTCTTTATTTATGAGTTCCATTATGATCCTCTCCATGGCTTTGCAGATAAGGCTTGTCAAGCTAATGGGGCGGTAATTTCCAGGGTCTGTGGAGGCACCGCCTATGAAGTGGGACCACAGTCGCCGTCGCCACTCCTTGGAATGTATCCTGAGGTGAGGCTAAGATTAAACAGCTGTCCTAACTGTGGGTTTAATTCCTCATTGAGTTCATGAAGCACACAGCCGGGACACCATCCGTCCCATGGATGCTGTGTTTTGCCTTAGTGAGGGCAGTTCTCACCTGGGCGTTGGAGATGTTTGGGGGCTACAATCCTCTGGAATAGATATCTCTCCTTTTGGGGGAGGGGTGGAGAAGTTTGCACTGAACCTGTCAGCCAGTATGTTGGCAATGTGTGTAGGTTCAGTAATTTTCACATCATTTTGAACTAATTCTGAGCATATCTGGGAGTTTCCTCCTAGGTTTCTAACATAGCTAAAGAAGGCCTTATGATTCTCTTTAGAGTCCTTGGCGATTTTTCTCTCAAAATTTGCCTTGGATGATTTTATGAGAGCTCTTAGTTTTTACTTATAATGATCAAAGGTGTCTTACCTTTCAAGGATTTTGCTCTATCTTGTAGTAGCTTCCTCCTTTTGTTGTAGAGCTTGTTTATGGCTGGGGTCCACCAGACTGGACGCTTGCCTTTGGTACAGAGAGTCTTAGTTTTGTTTGGGATTGCCTGATCCATGCAGTCCTGTAGGTGCTGGTAGAAGGCATTTGTAAGTGATTCAGCGGTTTGAGTAATGTTTACCACTGGCTCAGGGACCTTAAAGGAGACCACACTAGTTTTTAGAAGTGTGAAATCGGCTTTTGAGAAGTTTTTCACTGTGGTCTTTTTTGTTTCAGGTGGGGGCGGGATGAGGACCTCCAGCGAGATTAGTTTATGATCTGATCTCACCAGTGAGGGGTATACTTCCGGTGTTGAACATTTTGATCCCATGTTCGTGATGATGAGATCAAGTATGTTTTCTCCTCTTGTGGGGATTGGCAATTGGCTCAAAACAGCTCAATCCATTTATTGGAGAGAGAGGTATATATATATATATATATGTATATATATATATATATATATATATATATAGAGAGAGAGAGAGAGAGACAGAGAGAGAGAGGAAGAGAAAAAAAAAGACAAAGCTCTTCAAACAAAAAGCTGAAGTCACAGGCATTTAGCCAGCTGTCATTCAACAAGACATCATTCTCACAACATGTATGTGAGGTATATATATATATATATACATGTAATAGAATGTAGTACCTGGTCCATCATAATGGGACAGATGATGTGAAATGATTTATGTGGATATATGTGCCATCAAGTGTTGTTGTGATGATGTTCAACTGAACAACTGCAATGGACAGTAGTGTCTGTCCCTGTGTTTATTGGGTCATAACCATTAACTGTGCAGGTCAGCACTGACAGACAAGATGTAAGCCATCATCGTGTGTGTTTTGTAATGGGAAGTATGTATATTATGTGGCCAATAGCTGGTGGTGGAAGTAATGCCATTATGATGGACATGTGGGAGCCACTGCCCACCACTGGCAGGATACTCAGGTGAATCTGTAATGTAGCATGCCAGAATGCCATAGGTGTGTAATAGGGTTACCTGCAATTGGCTCCTACATATACCCACCTAATCTCAGGCTGTGTCCATATGCAGCACCTGTCTGCGTTGTAGCAAGGCAGAACAGTGCATCTGTGCAGGAAGGTGTTGTGAGATTGTGGAGCTGATGTCTGAATGTACCCCACATATAGGTATGCATATGTGTACATATGTCACATATATAATGTTTAAAGATATATATGTATATCAGCATGTATGTCCAGAAATATACATATACCCATGTGTAGACATATATACGTGCACATATATATGAAGTCACATATATCTACACACATATAGATAAATACCAATATGCAAATGTCTACATCTGTACAAACACACACACAAACAGATATGTATGGTAAGACATGTCCCCTGTATCACTACCACAGTGATGTGTGCTATGAGTGAGGTAGCAGCACACATAGCAATACAGACAGATATCTACAGCTGGCAGTGTGTGCACCATGGATGGGAATGTCACATGTTAGTTCCATCCTAAGCACCACAATGCCCCTGCCTGTGAAATATGCAGTGAGAATATGGGGAAGTATGGCATATACACGCATGGAAGTGGTCAGGAATGGTAGATATAGAGGACAGTCTACAAGGGTGGTATGTGACACATGTGGTGGGTAAACACCGTAGATGGTGTGTGTGGTCCGTGATGTGGATGCCCCATGATTCCCAATATGAGCACAATGGGAACAAGGCTCCCACCAACTCCCACTCACAACAGCAGTCCATGTCCTGAAGGTGCCAGTTCTGGTGGCTGAGCAGGAGGAGCATGTTGGCCATGTGAATGTGTACTGGGTGCCTCCAATGGATGTAGCACATCCCTCATGTCTCTGTGGAGCCTGGTATGGAACAGACCCTAAACCTGACCTCAGGGGACAGGGACATGCTGGTGTGTGCCCAAGGGGGGGTGGGCCAACATCCCCTGGGTGATTCCACCTGATAGTATGGCTGTAACAGTATATGAGGATGCCCCAGGTAAACACACATATTGTGTGGCCAGGTATCATGGTCAGATGGGTGTGGAGAGGTGGATCAGCTGGCCAATGGAACATATACATGTTATTGTGTCACTGGCATAGTACATATGTTGGTAGTAATAGTCTACAAATTCCTGGTACCTGTCAAACAGCATGCATAGAACCCACTATAGACTGTCAGATCTGCAGCAATCTCAGAGCAGCCATACCACTGGCATATATGTAACCATAGTGGCCCTGACAATGGTATGCAAGTGAAAAGTCTGTAACAGGCCGGCAATGTTAGTGGTCACACAGGGGGCATGGCTACAATCACATAGCAAAAGGTGTGATACACTACACAATCTGTCCAAATGGTAGTTAAGCTGTAGCCATACCTAATGAGTTGTGTGTATAGTCTGTTGAAGCTGATATGTTGGGGGGGAGACAGAGATGTGTATTATGAACTGTGGTAACCTTGCCATATAAGTCACTCAGGCCTGTTCCCATCCTCATGTTTTTCAGGCACGATGGCACACTTCCGGCTCCCAGCATATTCCGCATAGGAGAACGATGTAATAATAAATCACCTGGTACTGCACTACCAGGTCCTGTTTGGCAGGACAGCACAGGAACAGCAGGAGTGGACTGCCCTGTGAAATTATCTTGTCCACAAGGTCAATGATGTCGGCCTGCATAATCGCAGTTATGAGCAGGTCAAGCATCATTGCAGTGACCTGCTTTGCAATATCCGTTGGTGTGCTGCCGCAGTCTGGAGGGATCACCTTGCCATGGGGGGGGCATGCCATCCACCCTGCCCAACATGAGTGGAGGAGCTCCTGGCCAGCCTCATGGTACCTGCCCATCCTGAACACCATCAATGACTGGACCCCTTCTTGGTGGTGGGTTTCACCCACACAACTGCCGAGGAGTGTGCAGGTAAGGACACAGGGCACATCAGTAGACCACTGTTGTGTAAATATCTGCAGTGGTACATGTAGATCATGCATATCTGATATGTTATACAAATATTGTGTTGCTGCATTGTAGTGATAAACATATGTCCAGATGTTGTAGCATTGTGTGAATTTACAGTAGATGTATGGTTGTTCTGCACCCAGCCTGTAGCAGTGCCACAAGTGTGGGCACTGACATTGCATCTCTCACCCACTTATGTAGGTCCCTCCAGGATAACAGCAAGGCAGCAGCCTGAAGCTGGTGAGTATGTCTTATGTAGATGCATGCCAACACACCGGACATGTAATGGTGATGTAATATTCCATGCACACATCTAACACACCTACCCTGAATGCATGCTGTACATGTGCATGTATTGTTGCTGTAAAATGCATGGTCTCACAGGGGCAAACATGATGGGGTATTGAAAGGGTATGTCACACACCTGCATGACAGCTAACATCCTGTCATTGTCATTGTGGAATGTGTCCACAGGGGGTAACATACTGTTGGCAGACATGGCCTACAGTAGTGACATGCTCTGCACAACACCCATATACAGTGCAACACCAGTGTGCATACTTGTAGGGCAATGCCAACTGCTGCTGAGATACACTATGGCATACAGCATTACACTAGTCCACATTATCAGCTGGGTCTAAGCTGCAACATGTGATGTGCAGTTTATGGGACACTGCAAGCTGACACATATGTGTAGGGCTTACCTGTTCTGCATCTGCATAAATGCTGAGGAGGGTCACAGTATGAAACACCAGTGCACTGCAGCAGGGATCCTAAGGATGGTAGGAGTGGTTCTATCTGCATATAGTCAGGTCCAGGACCTGTGGCAGCTGTAACCTTATCCATACTGCAATAGTGACGACATTGTGTGAACACCATGGGATGTGCACATGAGTGGACCTTGCAATCATGCAGAATATGGGGACATGTGTAGGGTAGACTGAACATACACTGGCAATTGTGGAAGACCCACGCTAGTGTACCCCTGCCATGAGCAGTGACTGCTGTAGTACACACAACAAGAGGTGTGATAAACTGTCATGATAAGGGTGTGTACACACATCTCCACATGGTGTGTATGCATTGCAGTCAGCAGCTGGACACCTACCACAATCTGTAGACACTGCATGTGAATATACAGGACATATGTTACATACCAGGTGTGTGTACAGCTAAGATCTGCAGTGCTATGGTCCCATGCCAGATCACAGATGCATGTGTAAAAGCAATAAAGGTGTGTACATCCCCCATAGCCACAGTATGCTTTGATGGTTGTCAGTGTAAGCATGTCTGCAGTGGCCATACATGGTCTGTTGATGTTGACAGCTGTAAATCAGGCATCCGGGATTCACCAATGACAACAGTCCACATATCGTCCCAGGTATGTATTGCTGAAACACATAGGGGCTGTGACAGGTACAGCTGGCATAACTGACATGGTACTACACATTCTGCAATGGGTTGTACTCCTGTGAGTTGTGGGGCACAGTACATGGCAGGGTGCAGAACAGGTGCACAGCAATAATGTGTACATGGGTACAGAGGTGTCCAGGGGAAGGGGCATCACCTAGTCACAGCACATGCATCATACACTTGTATACTGCTGCTAGCATGGTTTGAGTATAGCTGAACTGCATGCTGTTCTGTACCATATGGTCTGCATATTGGCAGATGGGTAATTGGAGGACTGTGTGTACGATCATTGTGCATCCTCACCTGTGTGTGTGTGTGTGTGTGTGTGTGTGTGTGTGTGTGTGTGTGTGTGTGTGTGTGTGTGTGTGTGTGTGTGTGTGTGTGTGTGTGTGTGTGTGTGTGTGTGTGTGTGTGTTTGTGTGTGTGCATCCTTGTGGCCAGTTAGTTTGCCTGCATGGTCATTCTGTCGAAGTGGCAGGAGGTAGATGCATGTATGATGCGTGTGTGCATGTGTGTGTTTGTGTGTGTATGTGGCCATGTATGCACATGTGTGATTGTGGGGTGTTCATATTCCTGCACCCCCATTTGGGACCGTGCAGTACATGGACATGGAGTGCCACATTGCACACCAGGAATACCTGTCATGTACTCACAGGACAGCAAATAGTATAATGTGGCCTGTAGCTTGGATCAACCATCCAGATGGAAGGTAGACCCCAGGTACACACTTAATATTGTTGTCAGCAGAGAGGTCACCTACAACCCATGTATGCAGCTCTACAGATGCATTGGGGAAGTAATAGTCAACACCAGGGAGTGTATCCACATATTACAACTGACACTTGATGGGCTGATGGAGCAGCTTATCTGACATGTACTGAGCATTACATACACATGACACACCAGTGGGAGCTATTATGGCTACAACATAGTAGCCCACACATATAAGGGCCATGCACATCATTCCGGCCATACAGAGGGTGCATACCAAAAGACAGCATTGAGGCCATGTTACTCCACTATACACTGGTCAGGCAGGTAACGTAGCAACAGGCCTTGTGTTGTGGCCACTTGTGTGGGCATTTAGAGGACTGTGATGTTAATGAGTTGTAGCAATGTGTGCATGTTAACAAGTGTGATGCAGGATAAGGTAACAGATGGACATATAAGTGGGGCTGTCTCTAAAGACATGGACAGGTAGGAAGTACAGAGATGTGTGTGTGTGTGTGTGTGTGTGTGAGTGTGTGTGTGTGAGTGTGTGTGTGTGTGTGTGTGTGTGTGTGTGTGTGTGTGTGTGTGTGTGTGTGTGTGTGTGTGTGTGTGTGTGTGTGTGTACTGTTAAGCAATGCTGTACAGGTTTTCAAGTGCCGTTATTGTTTTCCCTCACAGGTGGCGAGGTGGGTCAGGGTTCCTCCTGCACCCAATCTGAAGTAGGTGTCCATACAGACACCAATGATGATGATGATGATAATGGTGAGGCACAAGTGGAGTTGTCAGGGGATGACACTGCACCAACATTTGGCATCCCCCTTTTAGCCACCCTACCCCTGTACACAGTTACAGTGCCTATACACACCCCAGCACCAGTGGCCATAGCAGAGGGACAACTGGAGTTCAGTGACAGTGCACGGGAAAGTGTGGTAGCCATGCCTACTGTGTCCAGTTGCAGCAGGCATAGCTGGATGTCCGGCAGGCTGCCACATAGGTGGATGTCCCAGGGTGCTTATGGTAGGGCCACTGGACATCATGCCCCTGACATAGGCAACATAGCTGTAACCAGCAGATGCATGTTCCAGGCTGTAATGGCAGTGCAGGCACGTATTGAGCATTATACCAGACAGGGCCTTAGGCTGCAGAGGGCTGCACTTGCTACTGTAGGCAACAACCTCTGTGAAGTGGCATCTGCCATCCGTGCTTCTAACAAGCAAGCAGATAGATGAAATGATGAGCTGATGGCCCTCATCAGTCATGATGTGTCCATGCTTTGACATGTGGTGGAGATGTGGCGATGCTGCGTGGATGTGGCCCAGCAACACCAACAGCTGGCACTCAGCCTGGGCATGCTAGGACTCCAAGGGGCTCCCATAGTGGCAGTAGCAGCACTGGCAGTGCAGAGGGCGTGCTGTCCACACCACACCATGGCAGGCCACGTGCACATGGTCCTGGCCAGTCCCAGGAGGGATGTGTTACCAGCAGACAAATGTCATCAGCAGGTGAGAGTAGCACTTCAACGCCTGTACCTGCACCTGTCCACGGAACCCCTGGCAGGCACAGTCCACATGTCCATGGCCGGAGGCAGTGAACTGCACACCCTGCCAGGTATGGTCTGCAGCTGTCCATAAACATCTGTGTAGGGCAGCCACAAGGCAGAACTGTATGCATGCATACCCACACACTATGCAAACACACCTAGGGCACCTCATACCTACACACACCACATCACCTCAGCCAGCTCCCCAGAATACACCCCTCATCCACACACATGGTGTCAAATATATGGCCCACCCTCGGCCTCTGGCAGACCAACACCACACCCTGTACATATGATGATACCTGTGCCCCATCCCTGTCATCCATACCTTCGATGCAGAAACAGGCTGATATGGTTCTGATGCACAGGTTGACTGTACACCAGTGTACCACAGTCCTGCAGTGTAACATGTTGTAAGGTGATGAGTGTGAGGCATAATTGGCAGGTAGTGTAGCCATCCAGCAGTGATACCTTCTAGCTGTTAGTAACACTGCTTGGTTGTGGTGTATAAACTGATATGCAAGTGTGTTGTAGGTGTACATGCATCAGCATGAGGATGTTCTGTGCATATGATGATACCTGTGCCCCATCCCTGTCATCCATACCATCGATACAGGGACAGGTTGATATAGTTCTGATGCACAGGGTGACTGTACACCAGTGTACCACAGTCCTGCAGCATAACATGTTGTAGGGTGTAGAGTGTGAGGCATAATTGGCAGGTAGTGTAGCCATCCAGCAATGATGCCTTCTAGCTGTTAGTAACACTGCTTGGTTGTAGTCTCTAAACTGATATGCAAGTGTGTTGTAGGTGTATATGTGTCAGCACCAGGATGCCCTGTGCATATGATGATACTTTTGGCCCATCCCTGTCATCCATACCATTGATACAGGGACAGGCTGACATGGTTCTGATGTACAGGGTGAATGTACACAAGTGTACCACAGTCCTGCAGTGTAACATGTTGTAGGGTGTAGAGTGTGAGGCATAATTGGCAGGTAGTGTGGCCATCCAGCAATTATGCCTTCTAGCTGTTTGTAACACTGCTTGGTTGTGGTCTCTAAACTGGTATGTAAGTGTGTTGTAGGTATACATGTGTCAGCATGAGGATGGTCTGCAGTCATATTGCACAATGGGGTATGTCACTGTTATGGCACTATGGCAGTAACATATCTGGGGTATAGTTGAACACATTTCACAGGTTACTATACTGGGTATTGCCTGTGCCACATGAACAGGTAACCCACCGAGGCGTGTATTCCCTGCAACCTGATGTAGACCCATCCACATACATGCACACTGTTAATTGCCAACACTGTGACTAGACCTCTACCTAACAATGTTGTGATACTGTCGTGTGTGCCTACATTGCACAAACACTGCCTTAACCACTCTGTATCCAACAGACCTTGTTCTGGCAACAAAATGAGCAGCCCTTGCAGGTCATGAACACAGGGCCCTTTACACTGATGTCACAACACATGACCACTATGCCATGACCACTGTGGGGACAGCTGTTGTGTTACCAATATAGCTATCATTACCCAAACTGAGTGGTATTGAACACTTGCCTTTACATCCTAGATTGTGTAGTCTTTGTCATTAATATGACTGTTACATCACATATGTTGTTTTGTCATAATGTACACATAGCAGATACATATGGTGGGATACATGTGGGAGGGTATACGCAACCATGACGTTTACTCAAGACAGGTATATGGTTGTATACATATAGGTGTATAGATGTCTACATGTACATACACAGGTATACACATACATATGTCTGTATACACATCTGTTTAGTGCTACATATATATGGCCATGTGTACACCTTTCATATGTACATGTGTACATATCTATACATATATGTATCTATACATATGTGTATTTATAGGTATATGTATATGTACATATAGATATGCATATATAGCTATATATGTATGCACATCCTATGTGTACAGATATGCCTAGATATGTTGGTATATATATATATATATATATATATATATATATATATATATATATATATATACATATAGATCTATATATATTTAAAACTATATGTGCATACATATCTATACCGATATACCTACTTACCTACTACTGTTGATATATCTGTAGATATCTATATGTTTATGTGCATATGTATCACTATCTGTATATGTTTAGGCATATATTCCTTTGTATATGTATATATCTGGGTGTGTATATGTATATCTATGTACATATACATACCCATCTATATATGTCGATATGTATATGTGTACTCATATATATATATATATATATATATATATATATATATATATATATATATAGATGATTATATGTACAGATGTTCTCATCATATGTCCTGGACATGGAGTGTAGACCTACCCCAGCCCCTATAGTCCCAGTCGTAGTGCAAGTTGATGTCAGGTATGTATAGCAGGTATATTAGTAGACTACTGCTACTGTAATTGGGATTGTCTGCACAGATGTGGTATATGTGTGGGAGGTCACATCTGCTTTCCACATGTGTGCCATTGGCTACTGACAGACATCCTAAGGGCATCCTGGTAAAGTACCACTGCTAGCATGTAATGCCCCGTGGACTGCAGCACAGATATTGGCCAATATATGTAGACATTCTGAAACACTCTTTACAGTCCAGAGGTATACACAGAACCTCTTAGTACTAAACATGTGTACCATGCATGACAATGTGGATGTTAACAGCCATGTAGATAGGTATAACACATAACGACTGTATACATATGCCACCATAGATTATGCATTCACACACCCCTGTCTGGCCTGACACATAATAACCACTGGTACAGGGGTGCCATGGCCACATATTAACCATTAGATAGTAACATGCATCTGTACAGCATTCCACTGCTCTGTCTGACATACATGACTATTAAGGGAGACCCGGCAACAGTACATCCGGCAAGTATCTCCACATGACATCTCACTGGATAAGTACACTAAGCTGCTAGACATGTAACAATGCACTGTGCAGACTTCAGGCAGACTGGCTGAACACTGGCCAACATCTTCTATGGGGGAATGCACATGTACCTGCATATCTATAGCAGGCTCTGCAGGCATGTCACGCCACAGGGTAAGATAAACCTGCGTGAAGGTGCATAACCACATCCAAAGTGAACACAGCCACAGCCACATATGGTAAGCTAGCATAAAAGTGCAGTGTATGGACTATCTGTTGAACAGCATCCTCATATGTGCCACTCACAGACTAACCCTATGTATACTGGCCTGCTACGTGGTGTGGTCTGCTGTCTGTCTGTGGTATGGGACATGTGTGTGTATGGCCCTACAAACATGTAAACCAAGATGGTAACATACAGTGGAACAGCATGTAACATCAGATAGGACGGGACCTATAACAATGACATCTAACACAGTCTGTACACAGGCTAAAGAACATGTTTACAATACACCCACTGTTGACATTCACCATAGTTGCACAGACCTCAGTACTGTACAAATGACCATGGAATGTCCTGGTAATGTCGTCAAATATTTCCCATACTGTACATAACATGTGTAGCAGTTTGATATCTCCCTGACTTGCTATCAGATATGATGACACTAATGATGGTGTACAGCACATATGCACCTCTTAATGCATGACATATGTACAAAGGTTGACAGAGCTGTGGCTGGAAGCACATACACAGGGTCAATATTGACATGTTGCTGTGATAACCTCATAGATGTACTGCCATAACAAGGTTTGTTGCAACCTGTGTTCTTTGAGGGTTATGAAGTCAGGGCTTTCACAATCTACAGACTGCAATCCTCACACTACCTTCTGCAGTTCACAGATACATGCTCTGTGGGTAACACATAACACCAAGGGCACAACACACTGCCCAGTCTGCAGACAACCCTGCAGATGAGGATTCCTCATAAACATAGTACTGACATGGCTGGTATTACAACATGTAGGACAGCCATATCCACACACACACTTTTAAACCAACATTACTCCACATGCAGTATAGCAGCACTTACAGTCTGTAGTCAGGTCAGGCATATCCCCCTCCTGTGTGTTGCCATGTTTCCACAGTGTAAGCTGTTAGAGGTAAATCCTCAATCCATCTGAGATGCATTTCGCCAAACTACAGATCTAGTTCTTGCCCACAATGGATGTAAAGGGCCAACACCAAAATGATGTTCCTAGATATTGGAGTGTGTTACCATGCAATTGGCTATGGGAATGTTACCACAGCTGTTCCCCATGCACTCAGCTAGAGGATGATTGCAATTGGTGCAGAGGCCATCATCTGATCATGACCATCACTTACAAAACACAAGCTGCTGCTAGCAAAGCAGGTGTACATCCCACATCCACCGGAGAGGGTGTGGGTAGGACAAACAGAGACAAAATATGCCAGGAAAGGTGTGGGTGAGTAAAACTTAAGCGTGTTTGTGTCACACACCTACCAGTACAAGGTTTCAAACACCTGACTGACTATGCATAGCTATCACATGTGTATGCAGTTATTGCATGTGCCACATAGCTTACATGTTGGTGAGCTGTCCAGATGTATATGTGCTGGTGAGTGACATCTGCAACACTGCTGCATTACAGTAGGTGTAGCACACAAGCCTGTCCACATGAACAGGTATCATCGTCAACACAGCCACACTCTGTAAGGGACTCATACACATTGCCACACTTGGCAGGGTAATGAATACACTTCCTAACCAGTTACCTTGCCAAAATACAGTAATGCACAGGTATCAATTGGCCCACAGGGGTTATCCTGTGGTTCTATGGTCAAAGGGTATGTGACGGTGTCTGAAATTAGAGACCATGCTTCAGCATGCCAATGGAGGTGTTACTGGGTGTGAATGTGGTCGGAAGCATTATACACCACTCACACAAACACAGGGTGCTAGTACCGGCATGCATGTGTACATTGCTTCATGGGTATGTAGTGGTTGACGGTGCCAGATGGCTGTATGAGGCTAGGTGAGGGGTATACCTTGGCATCAGGCCACATGAGAATGGTCTGCATTATGGCTAAGGGATGTAGTGTCTGGAATGGACCACACAGAATACAGATTTTAGTTAGAATTCTTTATTTAGGTTTGCTTTGTTATTTTCCCCCCGATCCCGTTTGCCCGCCGCTGCCCTATGTTTAAACAGCCAAGATCAGCTAATAAGAATTAAAGTTGATTTTGTTTTTTAATTCTTGTACTGTTTGCAATGCCACTGGCCTTATACTTGGCCATTGGCATGCTTACTACATGATAAGCAGCATTTATCTGGGGCTGTCATAGCTCCATTTAGGGTTTTGCAGAAATGTACTCGATCACTAACCAAGTACATTTCTGCTGATTGCACTAGTCCTACAGTGACAGTTGCAAGCTTCCTGGATCACAAATTCACCTCATTTGCATGGATGTCTCCTGCAAATGGGGTGATTTGCATACAAGGGCTTCATCCATGCAGAATTAGTGCAGGAGCTCTCGTGCACGCCCCTGCAGGCTGTTCCTGGATCACATGGCAGACATATTGCCTGCTTGAGCTCCTGCACCAATCTTGCACACCGTGCAAGCTTTTGAGAATCCAGGGGCATGTTTATAATAGCATATAACAATTCATAGTTCAATAACACTTACAAAACAATGCAAAGACAAAAATACTTTTTAAAGGAGCCATGTTTAGATATTTTAAGCTTTTATCATTTCGGCCTAGAGGCAATTTGTTATGCATTATATCCAGCCTTTGCCCCTTTAGGACCTTCCTCCTGCATTGTGTCACCCTCCTTTTATGTTTCTACATCTCTTCAGCTATACTCCAGCTCCTAGTGGGTTATTATTGTATACATCCTTTCCTGTTGCAGGCCATCTTGTGACCATTCTCCTTTCCTTTCTTTACATGAAGACAACCCCCTGTTTTAAAGCATCACCCACTCATTTCCATGCATTATGTCTTAATTGCCCTTGCCTTCTAAGAGGTCCTTAGCTTCCCCTTTTACATTTAGATGCCCTTTTGTATGCTACCCACTGCTTCTTTACACACTGTATACCTCTACTTCCCTTTGAGTTGTTCCTCCCAAACACTTTATTTTAATCTTCATACTTAAAGTGTCATCTAATCTCTGTAAAAAAATGTCAGTAACTCATAATTAATTCTTCTTGCCTTGAAGTTCAGTTAGCTTACAAGTTATACCACACTGTTTTCTATACTACTACCACTATTGATTGCCATCCTGTCTCCAAAAGTCATAATATCCATAGATGAATGCCACAGTGTTTTCCTCTTCAGCACCGACTGCAGTGCATGGGATCCATAACCGTCTTCATATAGAAGTAGTTTACAAGATCTGAGAGTAGTTTGTCTAAATCCTTAGTAAACAGTTACATGGAAAATGTACCTCCATTCTTTCTTCTACCAGAATGTGAGAATTAACATCAATGCTTATGATGTGATAACATTTAAAGGCAGTTTCATGGAAATCTCCATGCAACATTGTAGCTAAACAGTAGTTTATTTATTTATTTATTTATTTCTTGCTGAGAGGGTATAAAGACTGGACCACATGGGCCCTTTTTCATCCATAACCTATTTGCATAAACAAAACATAAACGTAAAAATGCATTGGAAGTTTTACAAATAATTCATTCCTCCTATAGATTTTGTCCACAGATATACTCTATTTTTGTTTTTTTTTTTCATGCCTCAATATTCTTTCAGTATTTTGTCCCATTTCATCACCTCCACATTCTATGCCTTCATTTTAGGTGTCTTATGCATCTGTACCATGAATTACTTATTGTCCAAGCACAGAGTTATACTGCTCTTATTATATCTTTAGCTCTTCTGTTTTACTACATGTGGTTACAATAACCATGCAAAGAGAGAGTGGAGCTGACAAACCTCATCCTAAATGCACAGTTGAGTTCAAACAAGTTAGGGATTAGTCAGGTACTTCAGGTTAAGGAAGAGGAGAATGGAATTTTAAGCTTTAGGACTGATTGGGGACTTTAAGGTTAGGGAATGGAATCACAGTTTTTAGGTTTAAGGAGCAAGCAGGTAATTTAGAGTTAGAGAGCAGGAGGAAAGTGTTATGGTCAGGATAAGGGAACCGAGATTCAGGTTAGGGAATGGGTGGCAGTTTTAGGGTTAGAGTTAGGGCTCTGGTAGGACTATGCAGTTCAGTAGGGCCAGTCGGTGGGAGGGCTATGTAGTTATGTGAGATCAAGCTTGTCCTTGTTGTCCTTGTTTGTTTGTTTTGAAGGGTGTCAAGAGACTGTTGTTCATCAATACTGTGTGCTTTTTGAGTTTTTCTCCATGTCAATGTATCTTAAAGTTTTTATTGTTTCACTCTGTAAATCAGTTAAACTAGGATTCATATCCTTTTTTTCCTACTGTTGTCTATGTTATGTTTCACTGCTTTGTCAGTAATGTCTCTGCAGACTTAATTTTAATAGTACTGGTAATTCCCCATTATTTCATATTGTTCTGCTTCTGATAAAACTTTTAAACAGAAGTCAACAAAATTCTTTAATAAAGAATCATAAAAAAAATTCTGAGTCTTTAACAAGATTTTCTTCTGTCCATGCCCTTCTCCACTGTTGCATTTTGCTGATGAAGTGAAATGTTGAAATGCTCGGTCTTTTTTTAATTTTATTTTACTGGATTATATCATATTTCTGTTATTCACAACATCAAATAATTTACATGGCTGGCATCATTCTGAACATTTATTTGCTTGTGTTTACTCTCATGGGAAGGCATGTGAACACACACATGCACACACGTACGTGTGCGCGCATACACATATTCACATCTTTCAAGTCTGTGCTGTTATTCTTCTAAATTTCTGCTCACACTATGAAGTGACAGAAAGTGGTCATACTACATCAGAGCAACATTCCTGTGCTTCTGACACAATAGTTACTGAATATGAGTAACCGTTTTTGTTTGGTTTTGTTTTTGGGACATCTTATTCCATGAGTTAGGATAATTTATTATATCTCAGTGTGATAAAAACAGACACTATTTGCGGTCCCTTTTTTTTTGCAGAACACTGAATTGTTAAGCAAGAACTGAACATGTGTAAAACGACAATGAAACAGTTTTGCCAAGTCTTCGATTGGAGGAACAGGCTGTAGACTGCAGTGAAGCTATGTGCATTGCCAGAAGAGAAGGCAAAGA